>NC_058090.1:93617653-93917653 GCF_014858855.1 Bufo gargarizans | reverse complement strand
GCACTGGAGATTGATATAATGCGATGAGAGTATCTGGAGAACTAGGGACCTTGCGCATGCGCAGAATATATGCCATCGGGAAAAGTTTAAAGACCTTGCGCATGCGCACTTTTTCTCCCCCAGACCGGAGCTCAATGCGGTGCGAAAGATAAGGTACAAAGTTAAAGATCTTGCGCATGCGCATGACTTCATCTCCTTCCGGATCGGAGGTTAAAGTCCCTTTGCAGACGTAGAATTAACGAGTAAGTAAGGAAGTGATCGGATGACGAAGAAATACTAGGAAGACATTATGATTGGGTTACTAACCTGTCATACAGGAAAGCTTGGCAATGATTGGCCACATAATAAGTAACGATCCTCCCCTAATGTTTAAAAGGGTGTAGTAGTAAAGCATTCTTGTTGACAGTAGCTCCATCCCCTGAAGAAGCCACATCTAGTGGTGAAACATGTTGGGGGAGCTCGTGTGTTAGTTTTTAGATTAGGAGCGATGGGGACCGAGTGTTGTAGCAGGGAGTAACTGCAGACTCAATCGTGCTTCAACACCAGTGATTGAGAATTACCTAAGAGAAAGAGATTGCAAATGCAATGATTTAGGATGAAGGACTAAGTGTATCTCCAGCATTTGTTCAAATAGACAAATAAAGTAAGCTCACTGCTGACAAAGCAAGCGTGGGATGAGCGAATGCTAGGAGGTAGTATATAAGGGTGAAGCAACCCTTATCTCAACCACCAGAGTCCTACCGCACCTATAGTTTTAAACTATTCTTTGTTCTCCCGCCATTATATATTTTTATAAATAAAATGAAATAAATGTTATGTTTTAACAGACCAGAAACGGGAGTTTATTAGTCTAGGCAACTAGGCTAATTGAATTAAATTATAAGTTGAAGATCCCGGGTCCACTGGGTCTTTTGAAAAATACTGTAGGGGTCTGTATACTGTGGGGGGCCTGTATAGTGTGGGGGGCCTGTATAGTGTGGGGGGGGGCCTGTATAGTGTGGGGGGCCTGTATAGTGTGGGTGCTGTATAGTTTGGGGTGCTTTATACGGTGAGGTGCTATACTGCTCTACTGTATACTGTGAGGTGTTGTATACTGTGGGGTGCTGTATACTGTGGGCTGCTATACTGCTCTACTATATACTGTGGGGTACTGTATAGTGTGGGGTGCTATACTGCATACTGTGTGGTGCTGTATACTATTGGGTGCTATACTGCATACTGTGTGGTGCTGTATACTATAGGGTGCTATACTGCATACTGTGTGGTGCTGTATACTATAGGGTGCTATACTGCATACTGTGTGGTGCTGTATACTATAGGGTGCTATACTGCATACTGTGTGGTGCTGTATACTATAGGGTGCTATACTGCATACTGTGTGGTGCTGTATACTATAGGGTGCTATACTGCATACTGTGTGGTGCTGTATACTATAGGGTGCTATACTGCATACTGTGTGGTGCTGTATACTATAGGGTGCTATACTGCATACTGTGTGGTGCTGTATACTATAGGGTGCTATACTGCATACTGTGTGGTGCTGTATACTATAGGGTGCTATACTGCATACTGTGTGGTGCTGTATACTATAGGGTGCTATACTGCATACTGTGGGGTGCTGTATACTATAGGGTGCTATACTGCATACTGTGTGGTGCTGTATACTATAGGGTGCTATACTGCATACTGTGTGGTGCTGTATACTATAGGGTGCTATACTGCATACTGTGTGGTGCTGTATACTATAGGGTGCTATACTGCATACTGTGTGGTGCTGTATACTATAGGGTGCTATACTGCATACTGTGTGGTGCTGTATACTATAGGGTGCTATACTGCATACTGTGTGGTGCTGTATACTATAGGGTGCTATACTGCATACTGTGTGGTGCTGTATACTATAGGGTGCTATACTGCATACTGTGTGGTGCTGTATACTATAGGGTGCTATACTGCATACTGTGTGGTGCTGTATACTATAGGGTGCTAAACTGCATACTGTGTGGTGCTGTATACTATAGGGTGCTATACTGCATACTGTGTGGTGCTGTATACTATAGGGTGCTATACTGCATACTGTGTGGTGCTGTATACTATAGGGTGCTATACTGCATACTGTGTGGTGCTGTATACTATAGAGTGCTATACTGCATACTGTGGGGTGCTGTACCCTATAGGGTGCTATACTGCATACTGTGTGGTGCTGTATACTATAGGGTGCTATACTGCATACTGTGGGGTGCTGTATACTATAGGGTGCTATACTGCATACTGTGTGGTGCTGTATACTATAGGGTGCTATACTGCATACTGTGTGGTGCTGTATACTATAGGGTGCTATACTGCATACTGTGGGGTGCACTGTAACACTAGGGTGAGCCGAGCCCTGGTCTCCTTCCTGCAGAGCGGTGCCCACGTCCAGCCTGAGCCCAGAGCACTGATCCTGAGCCGCTGGAGTCTTCAGAACTGGAAGTATTTACAGTCATTCACTGGACTCTACCAGATGTGTGGATTTTTTGTGTGTGTGTGTGTTGTGGTGGAGGGCGTGATTGCCTGCTAAGGTGTGGGAAGGCGGGATCCAGGGGGCCCAAGTAAATTTTTGCCCAGGGTCCAATCAATATTATTAAAGACGGCCCTGATCCTGACACTACCTCCTGGTTCTGACTTGTGACTTGGTAGCAGTTCTGATTCTGGTTTGCCCTATTTGCTATCCAGTTTTTGACTGTCTCTTTGGTTCTGATTTGTCTTATATTAGTCTCTCCAGGCTTGACCCGGTTAGTTTGTTCCGCCAATTTTTTTGTGTGGTTGTCAATCTGTCACTAGGTTTTTCCTTCTTTGTAGGCCCCCGCACTTATCTAATGAGGGACTGTCATCCCTTACCGTCCTACTTTGTCATCAAGTAGGTAGGGACAGTAGGACGGGAAGTTCAAGGTTCACTGCTCCCTACCGTGATATAGTTACTACATATGGATTTATAAAGCTGCAATAGAAATCCAAACAAGCTACCTCAATACATATGCATTCGGCTCCCCCTAGTGGTGGTTGCAGGAAAAAACCCTGTAACAGCATCCTGCAAGGAAGTAAAAGGGTTTAACACGGTAATTCCTACATTTTAAAACATAATTTATTATCTCAGTGATAAGTGGTGGTTGACAGTAGACTTAAAGGGGTGTTCTAGGAGTTTTAGGTTATCCTTTATCCCTTCTAAAACACTTTTGTTTTCCGCATGGCACTCTACAACTTCAGAACTTGATCTGAAAGATCAACCCCTCATGTATATATTGTAGTCCAGGGTGCAGTCTGGCACGGGGTAGTGGTGCCTTGTACAGGGGCCTTGAGCTGTGATAAGTACAAAGACATCCCTCTTGTCCTTTTACTTAACCACCAGCATGTTCTAAAATGTTTTAATTGCTTCAAATCGTGTCCATGTCATGGGTATATGGTAAATTGGAGTCTGGTACAAATCATCTGCACTCCACCACTATCTGACTTGTGGATTTTATTACTAGGCCCATTGTTTTAATGTGAATGACTGTTTCAGAATAAATAGGCTTAAGCAGGCTAAGTGATAAAAAGGTGTACTAAATGTGATTAAATATAAGGTAAAACAGACAAATCACATACAGAATACATGGGGGGACTTCTGTCACCATGGCACATGGCCAACACCCCATGGTGATACAAAAGGTATATAGTGACCTACCACATCCTACCGGGATGAAGCACCTCTTTAATGGTTTTACCTTGTGCCCTGAATGAGACCAGTAACCTCCATTTGTAATGGAGTGCAGTTGTGTTGCTGTGTAATTGCTATTAGTATGGCTAGTGCTACTGTGTGCCTGCTTTCGAGTTGGGCTTTGTGGGATTTTTTGAGCCCCTAAATAATTGATATATTAATTTAAATATCATAGAGGGTGGCAATGTGTTGGGGTGCATGAAAGGCTGTGCTGGGGTGTGATTTATGTTCAATCTGCAGCCTGCATGTAGGGGAGTGAGAGATTGAGTGCGTGAAATAGATCAACCCTTGGCAGTCTCACCCGGGTCACATGACAGGGTGATCCCTGTACGGGAGAAGCACGAATGTGGGGGGGAACTCCTGCGCCAAAAATAGAGCACATGTGCTCATCAGTGACGTACGCACTGATCAGCGCTTAGTGGTCACAGCTCACACAAACAAAAACTGGTGCAGGGGTGGAAATATAAAAGAAAAAAAGCGTTCAGATGGCTTGGTGTCTGCCGCAAAAAGTCAGGGTGGAGAAAGTGATCAGGACAGAGCAGGGATTAGGGATCTGAACCTGCTGAAAAATGAACAATTAGATTTCCAGTACATAACTTCTCTGGTCTGCCTGGGGTGGACTGCCTTGAGCCATTTTGAAAATTTTGGTTGGTGACTACTACTAACTCAAGGTAGTCACATTAGAATGTCACTGGTCCAATATCAAATAACACAACACTCTCAGCTGTCCTTTGTCTCAATCTGCACCTGTCTTTCCATATTGTATCGGGTAGGTCACATACAGTTGCAAGAAAAAGTATGTGAACCCTTTGGAATGATATGGATTTCTGCACAAATTGGTCCTAAAATGTGATCTGATCTTCATCTAAGTCACAACAATAGACAATCTCAGTCTGCTTAACCTAATAACAAACAAATAATTAAATGTTACCATGTTTTTATTGAACACACCATGCAAACATTCACAGTGCAGGTGGAAAAAGTATGTGAACCCCTAGACTAATGACATCCCCAAGAGCTAATTGGAGTGAGGTGTCAGCCAACTGGAGTCCAATCAATGAGATGAGATTGGAGGTGTTGGTTACAGCTGCCCTGCCCTATAAAAAACACACACCAGTTCTGGGTTTGCTTTTCACAAGAAGCATTGCCTGATGTGAATGATGCCTCGCACAAAAGAGCTCTCAGAAGACCTACGATTAAGAATTGTTGACTTGCATAAAAGCTGGAAAGGGTTATAAAAGTATCTCCAAAAGCCTTGCTGTTCATCAGTCCACGGTAAGACAAATTGTCTATAAATGGAGAAAGTTCAGCACTGCTGCTACTCTCCCTAGGAGTGGCCGTCCTGTAAAGATGACTGCAAGAGCACAGCGCAGACTGCTCAATGAGGTGAAGAAGAATCCTAGAGTGTCAGCTAAAGAATTACAAAAGTCTCTGGCATATGCTGACATCCCTGTTAGCGAATCTACGATACGTAAAACACTAAACAAGAATGGATTTCATGGGAGGATATCACAGAGGAAGCCACTGCTGTCCAAAAAAACATTGCTGCACGTTTACAGTTTGCACAAGAGCATCTGGATGTTCCACAGCATTACTGGCAAAATATTCTGTGGACAGAGGAAACCAAAGTTGAGTTGTTTGTAAGACACACACAGGACTATGGGCCAGATTTATCATTAGCTCAAGTCAGAATAATGGAGTGAAAAAGTCGCAAAAAAAAGCGCAAACGCTAAAACTGCGCACAAATTTGCGACTTTTTTTCTGCTCTGCACTATGCTCGCCAGTTTTCTGAAAGTGGGCGTGTTTTCTTATGTAAATGAATCTCTAGACAGATTTACTATTGGGACTATTTAAAAAGTCGCAAAAAAATGCGCAATTTCACTCCAGTGAGGACCATGTTTATCTTATGAGACTTTTTAATAGAACATGCCACTTTTTCGTAAAAACGTGTGACTTTTTCATAAAGATGTGAGACTTTTGTAAAGCTGCTTACTGACTGATAAACTGCAACCGTCAAACCACATTTATTACAGTCTTAAAGGGCCGATCATAAATCTGACTTGGCTAAAACTGACTTTAGCCATATGTTAAAGTGGAGTGAGCTGTCAGAGTCATGATAAATCTGGCCCTATGTGTGGAGAAAAAGAGGCACAGCACACCAACATCAAAACCTCATCCCAACTGTGAAGTATAGTGGTGGGGGCATCATGGTTTGGGGCTGCTTTGCTGTGTCAGGGCCTGGACGGATTGCTATCATCGAAGGAAAAATGAATTCCCAAGTTTATCAAGACATTTTGCAGAAGAACTTAAGGCAATCTGTCCACCAGCTGAAGCTCAACAGAAGATGGGTGTTGCAACAGGACAACGACCCAAAGCATAGAAGTAAATCAACAACATAATGGCTTAAACAGAAGAAAATACGCCTTCTGGAGGGGCCCAGTCAGAGTCCTGACCTCAACCCGATTGAGATGCTGTGGCATGACCTCAAGAAAGCGATTCACACCAGACATCCCAAGAAGATTGCTGAACTGAAACAGTTCTGTAAAGAGGAATGGTCAAGAATTACTCCTGACCGTTGTGCACGTCTGATCTGCAACTACAGGAAACGTTTGGTTGAAGTCATTGCTGCCAAAGGAGGTTCAACCAGTTATTAAATCCAAGGGTTCGCATACTTCTTCCACCTGCACTGTGAATGTTTACCTGGTGTGTTCAATAAAAACACGGTAACATTTAATTACCAATTATCTTGTTAAAGGGGTTATTCCTATCTCAGCCCTTCATGGACAAGATGGGAATAACCTCAGGGTAGGTGAAGTTATCAAAATGGCCAAATGGGCTTTGTTCTGCTGTTTCCCGAGGCCAGTGCTTACTCAGGTTTTCACTTCTTGGCCATGAAAGATGGAACTACCTTGTTAACATGTTTGCAGGAATCCCTGAAATGCATTGATTACTTGCCTGTTTATAAAAGAAAAAAATTTCCACTTAATTTGCAAATTGCAATAGTTCCTAGTGCGGGCAGTAATCTCTGAAAGTATATCAAACACAGAGATATTTTCCTTAAATACAAGAATCTTTTCACAAAATGTAAACTTTACCAGATGGCCACACCTTATACAACAGTGGCACAGATATAACCAAATAATGTAAATTATAACATAATCCATCCCATATAATACCGCAATGATATTAATACCCACTGTGCCATAGTTGTACCAAGTTATGAAAAATTCCCCAAATATAGCTCCAGGACCAAATCTGAGAGTATTTCTGGTGGGATCCGAGTTCCTTTTGCTTTAGCCCAAAATATTTCATTTTCACAAGTGGTAATTTGTTACCCATTTTCTGCCAAATATGGCAACACCCTATAATATGGTTGTAAACTGCTGTATGGACACACCGCAGGGTTCAGAAGGTAAGAAGTGCCATTTGTCTTTTGGAGGACAGATTTTGATGAAATGTTATCATTCACTTCATGTCACACTTGAAAAGACCCTGAAGAACCCCTACAGTGTAAAACCCCCAAAGTGGAACTGATTGTCTATCCCTAGGGATGAGCAAACTTCAAGTTTTGAAGTTCGAGTTCGGGTATATGCTGAATTGCGTTTTGGATTCTGTTACCCCGGACCATAACGCAATTCAATGACGGAATTCATAACAGAATGACTTTAGAGGCATTCTGTTATGCATTCCGTCATATTAGAAGTCTATAGCCAGCATAACGGATCTGTCCAGTTTCCGTTATGCAGGAGAGGACTCTTCGCTCATCCCTATTTATCACCACTAGAATACCTTGCTTATCACTATTTATAGTATAAGGAGAGGTGAGAACTGATTATCTATCACCACTAGAACACCCTGCTTAACACTGATTATAGTATAAGTGACAGGAGAGAACAAGGGAGAGGTGACAACTGATTACCACCAAAAGAGCACCCTGCTTATCACTGTTTATAGTATAAGGACAGGAGAGAACACAGCAGAGGTGAGAACTGATTATCTATCACCACTAGAACACGCTGCTTATAACTGTTTATAATATAAGTAACAGGAGAGAACACAGCAAAGGTGAGAACTGATTATCACCACTAGAACACGCTGATTATCACTGTTTATAATAAAAGAAAAGGAGAGAACACAGGAGAGGGGAGAACTGATTATCTATCACCACTAGAACAGCCTGATTATCACTGTTTATAGTATAAGGACAGGGAAGAACACAGCAGAGGTGAGAACTGATTATCTATCACCACTAGGATACACTGCTTATCACTGTTTATAGCATAAGGACAGAGGAGATCATAAGAGAGGTGAGAACTGATTGTCTATCTCCACTAGAACATCCTGCTTACCCTGTTTATCTGTTTATAGTATAAGGGACAGGAGAGAACTTATCACTATTAGAACACCCTAGATAAATAAGGGCCTTATATTGATACAACATAAAATATATTTATGCATTTCTAAACTTTTCTAAATTTATGAGTTAAACAATATTAATAACATAATTTTTTTTGAAGCTACAGTCGGTTCATTTCTACTGACTCCACGGCCCTTCTTTTAACCCCTTAAACGTCCCAGTCAATAGTGACCACAGCATCTATTTTGTCATTTACAGAGGGAAGGGACTCTGTAAACATCATAGCATGCAAATGAAATATTTGTATTATTGTGAATTCTGAGATTTGAGAAAAAATAAACTTAACACGACTTAAGGTGGATTTACACGGGGCGAGGAGCAGCTGATTATCGAGAAGGAAGCATTCCTTCCTGACGGCTGCTTGTTCAGTGGGGGTGAAGTGGTGCATTTACACGTAGCAATCACCTTCACGGTATGAGGACGAGGGATCGCTATTTCAATCGTTCGTCCCCATACAGCGGCATTGTTTCTGGGCAGCAGATCGCTGTTAATACATCCCATGGTGCTGCCCAGAAATGATCATTTACTTGCTTGCAATAATTAGTTTCACCTGATGAATGAGCGATCGAGTCCCAGTGTTCAGGAACGCAGAGTGGTGATGCGGCCTTAAGAGTTTGTGTCACGGTGCTCCTATATGGATACTGTCACTCCCCAGGGTTAAGCTCCAGAACAACAAATAGGTTGTAGTTGGTGGAGTAAGTAGAGTCCAGACTTGGAGAAGTTTAATGGTTTTTATTTGAATACTTGTGTCATGTAAAAAATACTTTATTTTATGAATTTATACAATGTACAGCACAGTTATATTCCACAACGCTTTACAGACATTAGCATCACTATGTCCACAATGGGGGACACAATCTATTAGTATGTTTTTGGAGTGTGGGAGGAAACCCACACAAGCACGGGGAGAACATACAAACTCCATGCAGATGTTATCCTTGGTTGGATTTAAACCCAGGACCCCAGCATTGTAAGACACCAATGCTAACCACTGAGCCACCGTGCTGGCCAACCTGAGTTTTCACTTGGCTCCAGCAGGCTAAGGCTAAATTGGCAGGTAAACTTGAATAATCTGCTTTATCTCCTACTGTGCTAATCTCTGGCTTCAGTCTGGTTCCGATCAGCGTCAGTTGCTGTTTATTATGAGAGTGAGGTATCCTGTGACCCATTTTGCTGAGTAGGGTGTCTCCGGCATTGTTTTCCCTTTCAGGGGTACCAAGTCCTTTTATATACAGTACAGACCAAAAGTTTGGACACACCTTCTCATTCAAAGTGTTTTCTTTATTTTCATGACTATGAAAATTGTAGATTCACACTGAAGGCATCAAAACTATGAATTAGCACATGTGGAATTATATACATAACAAAAAAGTGTGAAACAACTGAAAATATGTCATATTAGGTTCTTCAAAGTAGCCACCTTTTGCTTTGATTACTGCTTTGCACACTCTTGGCATTCTCTTGATGAGCTTCAAGAGGTAGTCACCTGAAATGGTCTTCCAACAGTCTTGAAGGAGTTCCCAGAGATGCTTAGTACTTGTTGGCCCTTTTGCCTTCACTCTCGGCAGCCCCAATCAGACCCCCAATGTGCACCAAAAAACCTGGGTTCAGGTCCGATGACTGGAGGCCAGGTCATCTGGCGCAGCACCCCATCACTCTCCTTCATGGTCAAATAGCCCTTACACAGCCTGGAGGTGTGTTTGAGGTCATTGTCCTGTTGAAAAATAAATGATGGTCCAACTAAACGCAAACCGGATGGAATAGCATGCCGCTGCAAGATGCTGTGGTAGCCATGCTGGTTCAGTATGCCTTCAATTTTGAATAAATCCCCAACAGTGTCACCAGCAAAGCACCCCCACACCATCACACCTCCTCCTCCATGCTTCACGGTGGGTACCAGGCATGTAGAGTCCATCCGTTCACCTTTTCTGCGTCGCACAAAGACACAGTGGTTGGAACCAGAGATATTAAATTTGGACTCATCAGACCAAAGCACAGATTTCCACTGCTCTAATGTCCATTCCTTGTGTTCTTTAGCCCAAACAAGTCTCTTCTGCTTGTTGCCTGTCCTTAGCAGGGGTTTCCTAGCAGATATTCTACCATGAAGGCCTGATTCACACAGTCTCCTCTTAACAGTTGTTCTAGAGATGTGTCTGCTGCTAGAACTCTGTGTGGCATTGACCTGGTCTCTAATCTGAGCTGCTGTTAACCTGCGATTTCTGAGGCTGGTGACTCGGATGAACTTATCCTCCGCAGCAGAGGTGACTCTTGGTCTTCCTTTCCTGGGGTGGTCCGCATGTGAGCCAGTTTCTTTGTAGCGCTTGATGGTTTTTGTGACTGCACTTGGGGACACTTTCAAAGTTTTCCCAATTTTTCGGACTGACTGACCTTCATTTCTTAAAGTAATGATGGCCACTCGTTTTTCTTTACTTAGCTGCTTTTTTCTTGCCATAATACAAATTCTAACAGTCTATTCAGTAGGACTATCAGCTGTGTATCCACCTGACTTCTCCACAACGCAACTGATGGTCCCAACCCCATTTATAAGGCAAGAAATCCCACTTATTAAACCTGACAGGGCACACCTGTGAAGTGAAAACCATTTCAGGTGACTACCTCTTGAAGCTCATCAAGAGAATGCCAAGAGTGTGCAAAGCAGTAATCAAAGCAAAAGGTGGCTACTTTGAAGAACCTAGAATATGACATATTTTCAGTTGTTTCACACTTTTCTGTTATGTATATAATTCCACATGTGTTAATTCATAGTTTTGATGCCTTCAGTGTGAATCTACAATTCTCATAGTCATGAAAATAAAGAAAACTCTTTGAATGAGAAGGTGTGTCCACCTTGGTCTGTACTGTATCAGGAGTGGGCTGCTCTGAGCTACTTTCCAGCTCCTGCAGCAGTGTGGGGAAAATGTTCCATCACCACACCATGCTGCTTCACTCTCTACTCTAACTCTCTACAGCTTCCTGCAACCCCCCTCCCTTGGTTGGAAGCAGGACTAGCCCACTTCTGCCCAAAAGGGGGGGGGGAATTGAATGGTAAGTTCCATGCTATCTAAAGGTGCTCTCTGCCAGATACACTGCCACCTGCTGGAGAACCAGGCACAGTAGGTGAATATAACAGTTTTTGCATATAACGTATAATTGATACTTTGCTGGTGGTGGTGGTACAAACCAATACAATGGCGGCAAACAGGCTAGCCTGGGCCACTACATATACAGTATGTATAAATATTCATAACATATATACACAAGTGCAAAATAAATAAATTCAAATAAAATTACCCAAACCCCTGAAGTTTATTTAGCTATGTCCCTTTTCTCTCTCTCTAGTCATAGATCCCTAAAATATAGGCATGCAGCCTGGCCCGGTCTCTGTAAAGTGGCTGGTGGGCTCCATAGCTAGTGGGTTCTCAGGAGGAGAGAAAGTGGTGGCCGAAGTCTCACAGTAATGATAAGTTAGAGAAGAGCATTTCGGCAGCATAAACTAGGTTCTAAATATCAGAAATAGCAAGTTTGGCATGAAGCGCTTATGCAGGGTGTCCGGCCTCAGAGGCGGCCAGCACCCCCCTTACTCTAATGCAAAGTGATATATTTGAAGACAGTAAGTCGTAATTCTCTGCCCCGCGGCTAAGCAACAACATCACCACCATCGGTTACATCGTCACTGGGTTTATCGGAAGTGCTCTTCAGTTCTCTAGTCATGGGATCCAGTGGCGCCGTCTCCTTAGATGAACCATTTGCTTCAGACATGAAACCAAGTTTCTGCAATGCATTTCTAATTTTTTTTCTTTGCACTGGAACAAGTTAAGAAAAACAAAACGTCAAATGTCTTCCCATTGATGTGCAGCACAGCTCCATTCAAGTGCATAGGACAGGCTGCAGTTCCCAGTACAGCCAGGTGAGGGAGACGCAGAGCTCCACCAGCACTGTCGCCTCCTCATGCTCAGGATCAGTCATAGTGATGGAAATGAGGCGCTAACAGTTTTGGGTATATCCGCACGGAGCGTGTACTGTGTGTATTCTGTGCCGTGGAAATGCAGATGTAAAATCCGCAGCATTTTTCCATGGCAGCAAAGTGGCCGACACGTGACCTAATGTCATCCATGTCCACGGATATTGGAGTGATGTGGATTTCACTGTGCACCTCAGTCTATCTACCCTTATTATTGGGAAGTACTGGCCCACAGCATCCGTACTCCCGCAAAAAAGATAGAGCATGTCCTATTCTTGTCCGTCGAGAATAGGCATTTCTATCATAGGGCTGACTATTCAGCAAAATGCGGAACGCACATGGCCGGTATCCGTGTTTTGCAGATCCGCAATTTGCGGAGGGTCTTCTGAATGAGCCCTTATTCCATGTCTAAATGAAGGCTTCAGTGCAGAGTGGGGCCAGCGTTGGAAAGCTGAGGTGCACCAAGGGTCTAGGGTCCTTTTTTAGGATCACCACAACTCATTTTCACAAGCCAGGTATCATTTTAATCAGCAGGGTCAACCCTATCAGACGGTATAATTTAATAGAGTTGGTCCTGCTGAGAGGTGCCCTTTGAAATGAAACAGAATAATAATAACTCACCATATGTCACAATTGTAAGACCTAGAACTCCAGGTAGAACTACGGCGAGCCACCAGTAGCGATGGCTTCCAGACGGGGGATCACTGGTAACTTCTGTAAAACAAAGACAAGTCCATCACATCCTATTGTATAGAAAATGCTTGCTATGGTACAGGATAAGTAATGTATGTACACAGTAATGTATGTACACAGTGACTGCACCAGCAGACTAGTGAGTGCAGCTCTGGAGTATAATACAGGATGTAACTCAGGATCAGTACAGGATAAGTAATGTATGTACACAGTGACTGCACCAGCAGAATAGTGAGTGCAGCTCTGAAGTATACAGGATGTAACTCAGGATCAGTACAGGATAAGTAATGTATGTACACAGTGACTGCACCAGCAGAATAGTGAGTGCAGCTCTGGAGTATAATACAGGATGTAACTCAGGGTCAGTACAGGATAAGTAATGTATGTACACAGTGACTGCACCAGCAGAATAGTGAGTGCAGCTCTGGAGTATAATACAGGATGTAACTCAGGATCAGTACAGAATAAGTAATGTATGCACACAGTGACTCCACCAGCAGAATAGTGAGTGCAGCTCTGGAGTATAATACAGGATGTAACTCAGGATCAGTACAGGATAAGTAATGTATGTACACAGTGACTGCACCAGCAGAATAGTGAGTGCAGCTCTGGAGTATAATACAGGATGTAACTCAGGATCAGTACAGGATAAGTAATGTATGTACACAGTGACTCCACCAGCAGAATAGTGAGTGCAGCTCTGGAGTATAATACAGGATGTAACTCTGGATCAGTACAGGATAAGTAATGTATGTACACAGTGACTGCACCAGCAGAATAGTGAGTGCAGCTCTGGAGTATAATACAGGATGTAACTCAGGATCAGTACAGGATAAGTAATGTATGTACACAGTGACTGCACCAGCAGAATATTACATGGTAGAGTAATATACGGCTCTCCTACAGTGTAGTATAGTGAAGCTGGTAGCCTTTCTGTGTAGTACTGGTAAGATGCTCTATACTGCATCAAACAGAGAGTTTACAGATCCTCTTTTAGGTCTCATGCCCATGTATATATATTTTGCGGTCTGCTTTGCATCCTTGCCATTGACTTCAATGGGACCATGGTTTGCATTTTATGGTCAAGTATAAGACATGTTCTATCCGTTTGTGGAACGGACATAAGGATGCAGAAAGCACACTGATCATCTGTCTGCTTTTCTCGTTCGTATGTCTGTTCTGCAAAAAATTTGGACCATGGACTCAATTTTATTTTGTGTATTTGTGATTTAAAGACCTCAAAACGGATACGGTCATGTGCATGAGGACTAACTGTATGGACAACGTAAAGGAAAAGTGCAGTCAAATCGTTCTTCTTATATTTTCAGGTTCAAAAGCTGTGATGATTCGCGATCTCAGCAACATAAAGAAATCGCAAATGCGTCCGGTTTTAAAAATCGCCTTCGCCTGCACCCAAAGAGTTAAAATCTTTTTTTTTTTTCAACCCAAAGTAATTCACCCTTGCTAGCACAGCTCACAGATCAGAGGTACAATTAGCACCTCCTTGCCAAAGACTCTTCCTACCCCCATGCCAGGTTAAGTACCCATCAATCTGGTATTCTCCCTTTCTTTTTTTTTTTATCAGATAATTTTTATTAGATTTTTCGGAAAATCACAAAAAAAACAAAGGAAAAGAGTCTGCACAATATACATGCAACTGTTGATGACAAAAATACCATACCATTACAGGATCAGACAAATAGTTACTGTCATGAGTATCCCAAGTAACATCAACCATGGTGTAAGAAGTAGATAAAATCATGTAATCTAGTTACAGAGTATACCTGGTACAGAACCGCATCTCCCATCTAATAATGTATAAAACAAAGGACCCTACCCAACTAAAGCCCACTACCCCCCACCCAAGCGATGGAGTGGATCCGAACTCCAAAATTGGTCATCCTATTAGGTATTCTCCCTTTCTGTAGTCGGAGCGGCTCCAACCCCAGCAGGAAGCCTCACACCTTGAGCCTGGTCAGAGCTTCAAAAAGAAAAGGACAGATCTGTATCAGACAGCTGGAGGATACAGGGAGAAAGATCCATTCCATAGATCTCATAATTCTTCCCATATTTCCTCATATTTAATGGGTTAGGAAAATACGAAATGAACCAGCTCTTCTGAGGTTGTTCGGGTTATTCTAACGCACCTTCCAGGAAATCCGCGGGCAAATCGGAGATTCCCGCTCTGAGATATAAAGCTTCTCAGGCACACTGTATTGTCGTTCAGTCATATTTGGTATCAGATGATGCGTAAAATTGTACTGCTTATAAATATCAACTCTTTTTCTTGATTGGACTTCCGGGTACTGATAAACGGGCAAAGCAAAGATTCTGCCAGATTTTCTCCCAATGGGGCAAAGGACTGCCCCTGTTCCAATTACACAAGGCTGGACCTGTACGTGTCATAACCTCTCCCTGCTTCCGAATGGGTAAAAACAGTGACACACTCAGGTCCTGGGTCCTTCACCTACCATCTGATGTCAACTAACATCACGACTGCCCGCTGGACACGGGCACACTGCCATCTTGGATTATTCCTTACAAAGACTTTATCTTTTACTGGACTCTACCACGTTAATTCTGAAATTAGACATTCTATTCCCTTCCACCTCTTACCTATTTTTATCCATCCAATGTGTTCGACTGGCAGGTATATTTATCTGTCAGTTTTAACGTATATATATTTTTTCTCTTTAGGATTAGCTAACCGAGGTCTCTTCGAAGAGTGGTGGCTGCAAATGGATAATTTTATTTTTCTGATTGTATCATGTATGGGCACGCCAACCAATCTTAAACGTCTACTGTGCTCACAGTGGATTTGCCTCCAGAAGTCTCTAGTGGACGAGACCTGTATGACAACTGTGGCATAGTACGACGGGATTGGCGGGTGGTTTTCCGCACGGGTGCAATGCGTTTTTTACACGTGTGATAAAAAAAACTGAGGGTTTACAAACAACATCTCCTAGCAACCAGTGAAAAATGCATTGTATCCGCACTTGCTTCCGGATGCAATGCGTTTTTTCACTGAAGCCCTATTCACTTCTATGGGGCCAGGGCTGCGTTAAAAACGCAGAATATAGAACATGCTGGCCCAGATTCAAGAAGCACTTGCGCGGGAACAAGTGTGATTTGCGCCGCGCAAGTACTGATTTGCTCCTATGCAAATTTGCGGCTGATTCTGTAAACCAGTTAAGCCTGAAATGCGGCCATTTTCCCGCGCACGCAGCCTAGCTGTTCCTGCGCAATTTGCGTGCAATTTTGCGCGGGGTGTAAGTTGCGCCTTCATGGAATTCCCTCAGCGAATATGCAAATTAGGTACTGCCGATGATTCAGAAACATGCGTGTGTGATGCGCATCTTGCGCTGGAAGCGTGCAAGCTTTTTTCCCTGGGCAAACTTGCTCCTGTTAAAAGCAGGGGCAAGTTAGCAAAAGATGGCCAAATGTCATCCCAGGTACGCACTTCATTACCCAGGGCATTGATGTCCAGGGCAATGGCTTCATATATAGCCCTCCTTTGGGCAATGGTGGTGTTTGCCCGCTGGGCACCATATAGGACTTCCTTATGCTGCTGGAGTGCAGCAATCAGGATGTCCATCTCTGCAGCCACAAAGTTGGCCTTCCTTATTTTGGTCCCTTTGGAAGGTGCCATGTCTTGCAAAAGGGCTGAATTTCCTTGCTCAGGGGGGGGTAGGAAAAAGCAGGATGAAATTCAGCAAAGAACCTGCGCAAGTCTGCTCCTATTTATTTGCTCAGTGCAAGCAGCTGAGCAGGATTTGCCCTGAAATTCTGCTAGCAAACCTCTGCTGAGCCGAAAATTCCTCATTTACATAGGGGCACACCCACTTTGACTTGCACGGCCTTGCGCCCTCAGCTTTGCCTTAAACAGGAGCAAATTAAATGAACAAACGATTCCTGAATCAGGTGGCAATTTGGCAAAATTGCTCCAGCGCAGAGAAATTCAGCTGAGCGGCTCAGGTGTAAGTAATGGGCAAATCTACCTGAATCTGGGCCGCTGTGTTTTTCACACAACGCAGAACTGATGCGTGAAAAAAAAACCTCATGTACACAGACCCATTGCACCCGCATAGAAAACTTGCTTGTGTGAAAGGGGCCTAACAGCTACCTGGCACACACAGGACAATCCTTCCCTCCTGTTGCTCATATAGCACCAGCATGTTCCACAGCGCTGTACAGACATTGTGGTCACTGACACATCAGTGCATGTGTCTCCAGCCATGTCCGGTGCCGCATGCCTCCCATAGAGGTGGACACGGGCCATCACAAGCTCTCTACAAAGGGAGAAAGGGCCTCCATAAACCTTTCCTCCAAACTCCCCATGCCATAGGTGCTGCAGTTGTCAGGGATCCTGGTTTATACTGAGGTTATTAGCCCAGCATCCACCAGAAGCCATAGTCCATTCCCCCCCAAGAGGAGGGAGCTGGGGCTGCGGTGGATGAGGAGCCTGATGGCTACCTCTCGTCTCCTAGGGGCACCGAACCCTGAACAAGCTTGTGATGAACAGAAGTGCAAAGTGAACGCAGTGGAGAAAAAGAAGAAATGACGTAAGGATGTGCATCGTGTGATGATGGCCCAGACCCCAATTACAGGAGTTCCTCGATAATGGTCAAAGCCCAAAGGCAAAGTAAATAGAGGTGTAAGTGCTCAAAAGTGAGGTGCCTGCAAATGTGTCACCGGTCAGTGGGATCCCACCCCAGGGTCACCACTCCGGGGCACTTCTGTAGCTTGTCCTTCAGGCTGACCTCTTGGCTTTGATTAGGAAGTCTCAGATCTTCTACAAGTAGCCATATATCTTGGCGCCCTCAGGCAGCTGTTACTTCATCTTTGTGCTTGCCTTTGCATTGCCATCACACCAGATTTCAGCTGCAAAACATATATTAGGGGAGGATTGGAAACCACTTTTAGGAGCACTGTGAATCACAAACTGGATGCCGGGCAGGTTCTCACCCAGGTAAGCCGAGGTATTGTCACGCTGGACAGGATACAAGATACACAGAATACCACCAGACAAGTGTCTAGGCAAGAAGCTGGGACAAATCCCTACCAGCTCTCCCTAGACTTCTATGCCCACGTTCAGACCCTGAAGGTGGGAATGAACGTGTCCCCGTGCCTAGGCTGAAGATTCCGTAAAAATCCCTAAGATGGTGAAAGGGGAGAATAGGCAGCCTGCTCCGTCAGGACCTGGAGGGGGCAGGCATCTCTCCATCAGCCTAGACAGACAACCACAAGAAAAACAAAAAACAACTTATCTTGTTACTGAGCAGGAACAGCAAATCCTTCCTTCCACTGAGAAAGACAGATGCTATAACCCGCACCGGACACTAGGAGGGGCGTAATTTAACTCACACTAACAAACCCACCCAGTGCACCTGAAGGGAGGCAGATACAGCTCAACTCCAAAACAAAAGGCTACACACGTGCTGCTAACCTGGCAGACCTCCGCACATAACCTGAGCAGGGCATGACAGGTATATTCTAATAGAGGGCGGTCTGTTTTCTGTGGATTTTTATCTCTGCATGACCATATACATTAGACCTCTCCTTAAGGCTGGATTCACACATAAGCGTACCCAATAAGCGCTGTTTACAAGCGTGCTTATCGGGCGTTTACATAAGTGCCGAGGAAACAAGCAAACGCCCATTGTCGCGCGTTCCCGCTAGGTCTATGTGCGGGAACGCGCGACAATGCGCCCCAAAGAAGCTTCTGTACTTCTTGGGGCGTAGGGCGTTTTACAGCGCGATCGTACGCGCTGTAAAACACTCAGGTGAGAACCCAGCTTAAGGCCCCATATACATGTTCACATCATTGGCCAAACATGCAAGGATTGAGCAGTTGAAATCTTTATCAGTCTCATGAAAATCTGCAGGTTTGACTCATACACATCTAATGCGTATGGACAGCTTAAAGGGGTTTTCCCGAGAGTTCACTACTGATAGCCTATCCTAACGATAGGTCGTCAATATCTAATAGGCGGACAGCACCCTACGGAGCTGAAGAAGCCACTGTGCTCTGGTGAGTACTGTGACCTCAGAGCACCATACATTGTACAGTGGCTGTGCTTGGTATTGCAGCCAAGACTCCTTCAGTTCCATGAGACTGAGCCTCACATAGGCCATGTGACCAAAGAACGTGACATCACTGGCCTAGGAAGAGACCACAGCCATCACCAGCTGATCGGCAGGACTGCCAGGAGTCTGACCCCCACCGATCAGATACTAATGACCTATCCTGAGACTAGATAATATTACACTTTTAGAAAATACCTTTAAAGGGGCGGTCTACTAAGTGTTTTTGTTTGCCTCAGCTTATAACGGCCATACAGTTGACCAGACAACCCCTTACAAGTGTGTTCTGGATGTACCTTACCTGAACAGCTGCCGAAGACAAAGTACAAGAGATTCCAGGAAAGCAAGAGAAGACAATGCCATAGAATTAGTTTCTGACAATAGAATAGGCGGTCAGTCCACATGCACACATGGTTTGCCCTGCCCTGTACATACGGCAGAGGCTGCGCCTGGTGCTGCAGCATTCACACTGCCTGGGCGCACCAGGAAAGCGCATTGTGCTGAACTATTTCTGCCCGTTACTAGCTGAGGAAGGATTTCTGCCCGTTACTAGCTGAGAAAGGATTTCTGCCCAAAATTAAAGTGTAACGATCACTTCTATTTATTTATTACATTAGTCCACAATTCTGTATAAATGAATTTTACACTTAATAACCAGATATTTTTTCCTTTGGGCTTCTCTGTGTTCGAGTGACCATAACTATTTTTTTTCAATGACATGACTGTAGAAGGCCTTGTTTTCTATGGTTCCATTGATGGTCACAACATTCTCACACCCCACTAGTATCCAGGCGTCATGCTCCCCAGTAAAGCCTTGCACTCAAGAAAACTTACCTGACGGGGTCAGGACATAGAGGTTGGTGACATTCCTCGAGAGAATGAGTGTCTGATTGCTGGGCCGGCCTCCACCCCATATCACTTTGGTAATGTTCGGGTACATGACGAGCCCCAAAAGATTGTATTTTCCATTGAGATCTAGACAGGAAGCAGAAAAAGTCATTACATAAAAGTGCTATAAGAAAAATAAAAAAATGTATATGCTGAACTGGGTGTACCTTCATGAGAAATAATAATACGTAACTTAAATTTTTCTCGTTAAAATAAATTAGACAAAGTCAATGTTAAGATTCTTCTGGACGCACTGCTGTGCGCCTTGCTTTTGGAAGGGGGGGGGGGGTTTGATGGTCTTGTGCCCTAGTCAAATGTTGTTGGTTTGCGGTGGGGGTAGCTTCTCAGGGCAAGTATTGCGTAGAGTGCTCTCTACTGTCTTCTCAGCTCAGCCTAATTTTTTCTGGCCCTCATCGTCTAGTCTAGAGCGGGGGAATGGCTGACTGGCTGTAGTCGGAGCACTCGCCCTGAAAAGAGCGACCCCCAGCCGCAGGAACATCGGGCCTGACCTAGTCGTCTCTTTCCTTGAAACCACCTACAAGCACCACCCAACGCATTTCGCCATACTTAAATGGCTCATCAGCAAAATACTGGGGGGCCAGGAATGGGAACCAGGAGGATCACGTGAATAGTTGGGGGCCAGGAATGGGAACCAGGGTGGAAGGGGCCGTCTCTGATTAGGAGGGAAGATGTGAAGGTAGCAGGCGATGTTCTTTTTGTATTCATTGTCTTCTGGATAATTCTCAGATCTGGAATTGAGTTCCATTTTTCCCAATTGAAGGAATTTTATGGGACGTTTGCTCTGAGTTTATTCCTAGGACTTACCGTTTATGAGAGTAATATTTTTACTGTCCGCACTGACTAGATTGGAGACATGAACTGTGAACGAGGCAGTGATGTTGTTCGGAACGGCGAGTGTCCGGTTATCATCGCTCAGCCAGCTCCCGTCTCTCAGGTCTTCTCCATCCATGGTCCAGGTGATTGTAGTTGGTTTTCCAGTGCAGACCACAGTAAGAGATATAGCGGTTTCTGTGTTATTGCGGTATAGTTCCGTAATCCACACACGATCTAAAGGGTGGAAAAGAAAGGCCATAAGAAAATTATACTTGATGAATAGGCATATAATATATTTTGGAGCACAGTGTACTGGCCTACCTCCATGTACCGCAATACTATACCCATCTGTATGTCAGAGTAATGCCCTGAGGTTCTTTTATGGGACCAAAGCTGCTCAAACCCTTTTGTTGTCAATATTAGGCCCGTATGCCCTCCGAGACACACTGTCAGTGAGCGGGCCATATATCCCGGATCGGCATTGCGCACGGGAGCGCACAGCATCATAGATTACAATGATGCTGTGCACGTTGGGCCACTATTGTCCCGCACTCATAAAATCATATGATTGCAGGACAATAGCCCCGGGGACGGCCCGACGTGCACAGAATCATTGTAATCTATGATGCTGTGTGCTCCCGAGCAATGCTGCTCCGGGACATATGGCCCGCACACTGACCGTGTGTCTCGGAAGGCATACAGTCGTGTGCAAGAGGCCTTAAAAGGAATCTCATGAAATCCAGTTTCCTTATCCAAACTCTCACCTGAAATAATGTCAGATTCCACTTACCTAAAACCTTAATTTCAATCTCCTTCATGAGTTTATTCCTCCCATTGGAGTCGATATGTACCAGTTTATAACGTCCGGCATCGCTCCAGGTTATATCCTCTATGGTGACATATCCACTTGATTCATTCACCGTCATCCTATCGTTAAACTTATCTGGAATTTGGGGTGAACCATCGCAGAAGATGTGGACGAGCATGTTACTACGGGTAACAATAATCTTATACCTGTGTTGGGGTTCGCATGGCCTAAAATGTATGCTGATACTTGAAGAAACAGCTGCAGATATAGTGTTCTGGCTTTCGGCCAAAGTGGATGAGATAAACACTAGAAGCACTGCAAAATAGAAAGAAAATACAGATTACCAGACTGCAGTGATAATCCCAGGCATCTGAACTTTACTGTCCCATTATAGTCTATGTGGTCCTGGTCAATATTAGGAGGCCGGCGCCTCTTCATACCTCCAGCGGATCCACCGCCAGCCCAGGACCTTATCAAGACCGGTGTCTAAATGGCCAGTCTTAATAAATGACCCCTTAGAGCCAACATTGAAGGCTGCAGTGTAAGCCATTATATAAGCATACTGCATGACATCACCCGTAGGCTCCTAGGGTAAAGAAAAAAGTATAACGTGGTATATGTTTTTTCTTACTGTATACCTTTGCATGAAATAGTGCCGTCTGCTATACTATTCCATACTGCAAGGTAAACTTCTTTGGCCTCTGGATAACTTTGGAGTATTTGCCAACATGTAGGCTGTAAATGTGATGGCAGCAGGCTCATGGCCTACTAGACCCCTCTAACTCTCCGTTACACGTACGGCCCAAATCTAAGGCTGGCCATGTGCACCCAAACCACGGCTGCCATAGCTGGGTGTGACTCGCACGTGGCCAGCAGCACTGTGGGGCTGTACCCAGCAGATCATCAGGGGAGACAAATGTGGGCTCAAGAAAAAAATAAAAACAGTCCTATAGCTGATAGTGTAGGGAGTCCGAGCATAGTACACAACGATGGGTGCCATTGGATAAACCCCCAGTGGCACCTGATGAGTCCCCTGATGAGCAGCTGCAAAATGTGCATGTGGGGAGGGAATGAACATTAGAGCTGAATAGGGCTTTTAGCCTGAGGGACAGCTTCCGGACGGGGCCGTCCTTGTCAGGACGGGTGCTCAGTAAGTAGGCTTTTTCAGGGTCAGCATAGCACCCCCCCTGGTGGGAGTACTAGGGACAGTATCCGTTCCCTCCTTCCCTGTTATTGCATCCAAAGGACTCAGGTCAGAACTTTCCATCAGTGGCACCAGCAGGCGATCCAAATCATAACAAGAAGGACCACCCTAACATCCCTGTGCTCAGGGCTGTCTTTAACAAGGGGCAAAAGGGGCAGCTGCCCTGGGCCCAGTAGCTCCTGGGGGGCCAAAGGCAGCTCCCTCTTGAGCCCTGCTGGCCACTGCCCCGGGTGTCAGGCTGTCAGCTACATAAGGGGGTGCTGCCATGCCATGCTCCAGGCAGCGAACTGCGAGAACTGTGATTCTCTTAGGAGAGAGGACCTTAGATGACATCATCACCATGTGACCAGTAACCTAGCAATATTACTGGTCACATAGCTATGAGGTAATCAAAGGTCCTTTTTACCAGGAGAGTTGCTGCAAGAGAAGTTTGCCTTAAAGAGGACCTTTCACCGATACTGACATTGTGAACTAAGTATACAGAAATGGAGAGCGGCACCCGGGGATCTCACTGCACTTACTATTATCCCTGGGCGCCACTCCCACTATGCCCTCCGGTATCTTCGGTCACTAAATTATGGTAGGCGGAGATTTCTGTCACTAAGTTATGATAGGCGGAGTCTGCCCTTGTTCTGCTGTAGCGCTGGACAATCGCATCGCAGAGCTCACAGCATGGGAGAAAATAAACTCCGAAGATACCGGAGGGCATAGCGGGAGAACGGAGCGGCACCCAGGGATAATAGTAAGTGCAGTGAGAAACCCGGGCGCCGCTCTCCACGTCTGTATACTTAGATCGGTGAAAGGTCCTCTTTAACTGTGGAGCTTTTTTTGTAAAGATTACTGGAAAAGGTGACAGGGGCTGTTATACTAATATACTGTACGCTACTGTATACTGTGGGGTGCTGTATATTGTGGTGTGTTATACTGCTCTACTGTACACTGTGGGGTGCTGTACACTGTAGGGTGCTGTATACTGTGGGGTGCTATACTGCTCTACTGTATACTGTGGGATGCTGTATACTGTGGGGTGCTATACTGTTCTACTGTATACTGTGGGGTGCTGTATACCATTGGGTTGCTGTATACTGTGGGGTGCTAAACTGCTTTACTGTATACCTGGGGTGCTGTATACTGTGGGTGCTGTATATTGTTGGGGGCTATACTGTGGGGTGCTGTATACTGTATAATGTATACTGTGAGGTGCTGTATTCTGTATAGTTTGGGGTGCTGTATACTGTTGGGTGCTATACTGCTCTACTGTGGGGTGCTGTATACCGTTGGGTTGCTGTATACTGTGGGGTGCTATACTGCTTTACTGTATACTGTGGGGTGCTGTATACTGTGGGGTTCTGTATATTGTGGGGTGCTATATTGCTCTACTGTATACTGTGGGGTGCTGTATACTGCTCTACTGTATACTGTGGGGTTCTGTATATTGTGGGGTGCTATACTGCTCTACTGTATACTGTGGGGTGTTGTACACTGTGGGGTCCTGTATATTGTGGGGTGCTATACTGTGGGGTGCTGTATACTGTATACTGTGAGGTGCTGTATTCTGTATAGTTTGGGGTGCTGTATACTGTTGGGTGCTATACTGCTCTACTGTATACTGTGGGGTGCTGTATACCGTTGGGTTGCTGTATACTGTGGGGTGCTATACTGCTTTACTGTATACTGTGGGGTGCTGTATACTGTGGGGTTCTGTATATTGTGGGATTCTATACTGCTCTACTGTATACTGTGGGGTGCTGTATACTGCTCTACTGTATACTGTGGGGTGCTGTATACTGCTCTACTGTATACTGTGGGGTGTTGTATACTGTGGGCTTGCTATACTGCTCTACTGTATACTATAGGGTGTTGTATACTGTGGGGGCTGTATACCGTTGGGTTGCTGTATACTGTGGGGTGCTATACTGCTTTACTGTATACTGTGGGGTGCTGTATATTGTGGGGTGCTATACTGCTCTACTGTATACTGTGGTGTGCTGTATACTGTGAGATGCTGTATTCTGTATAGTTTGAGGTGCTGTATACCGTGAGGTGCTGTATACTGTGGGGTTCTATACTGCTCTGCTGTATACTATGGGGTGCTGTATACTATGGGGTGCTGTATATTGTGGAGTGCTATACTGCTCTACTGTATACTGTGAGGTGCTGTATACTGTATAGTATGGGGTGCTGTACACTATAGGGTGCTACATTGCATACTATGGGGTGCTGTATACTATAGGGTGCTATACTGCAAACTGTGGGGTGCTGTATACTATAGGTTGCTTTACTGCATACTGTGGGGTGCTGTATACTATAGGCTGCTGTACTGCATACTATGGGGTGCTGGGGTGCACTGTAACGCTAGGGTGAGCCAGGCCCCGGTCTCCTTCCTGCAGAGCTGTGCCCACTTCCAGCCGGAGCCCAGCTGCCCAGAGCACTGATCCTGAGCCGCTGGAGTCTTCAGAACTGGAAGTATATACAGTCATTCTTTGTACTCTACCAGGTGTGTGGATTTTTCTTGTTGTGTGTGTTGTGGTGGAGGGCGTGATTGCATGCTAGGGTGTGGGAAGGCAGGATCCAGGGGGCCCAAGTAAATTTAACCCAGGGTCCAATCAATATTAAAGATGGCCCTGCCTGTGCTAACTCCAGGACGCGGTAGGATAACTGTGGTACTTCTATTATCTTAGTTGCTGTTGCCATACACCAAGGTGCCGCTCTTCATTAATTATTTTGTGTTTATGGAACATGTGTTTTTTTGTGTACATTTTAATTAAAGGTTACGTTTTAAACTGACAATTACCCATATATGGAATTTAATTGTCAGTATATCTATGAATAAAAACTAATCAAAAAGGTCACACACCTCAGAATGGGGTCAATAAAAACTACAGATGGGGGGGTGGAATATGGAGATAAAAAGGAAAAACAAGAAAATCTAAATAGATCTGATAGTAGCATTTTAGTTTTACCGCTTCTCACTACATCTTTCTTAATATTACATTGTGCCTTTAAAAACAACAAGCTCCGTCAAGGCAGAGAGTAAAAAGGGAAATGCGAAGAAATTGGCCTGGGCCTTCAAGGTGCTGCCACCCATCGCAGCTGCGCTACGTTTTTAGGGTGCTATACTGCATACTGCGGGGTGCAGTATACTATAGGGTGCTATACCTCATACTGTAGGGTGCTGTATACTATAGGGTGCTATACTGCATACTGTGGGGTGCTGTATACTATAGGGTGCTATACTAAAAACTCTGGGGTGCTGTATACTATAGGGTGCTATACTGCGGGGTGCTGTATACTATAGAGTGCTATACTGCATTCTGTGGGGTGCTGTATACTATTGGGTGCTATACTGTGGGGTGCTGTATAATATAGGGTGCTATACTCCATACTGTGGTGTGTTATACTATGTATTGTATACTGCGGGGTGCTGTATTCTGTAGGGTGCTATACTGTATGCTATACTGCATACTGTGGGGCGTTGTATACTGTGGGGTGCTATACTATATATTGCATACTGTGGGGTGCTGTATACTATAGAGTGCTATACTGCATACTGTGGGGTGCTGTATACAATAGGGTGTTATACTGCAGGGTGCTATACTATGTATTGCATACTGTGGGATACTATATTATATATTGCATATTGTGGGGTGCTGTATAGTGTAGGGTGCTGTATACTGTGGGGTGCTATACTGCATACTGTGGGGTACTGTATACTGTAGTGTGCTATACTATGGGGTGCTGTATACTATAGGAGGCTGTATACTGTAGGGTGCTATACTGCATACTGTGAAGTGCTGTATACTATAGGGTGCTATACTGCGGGGTGCTGTATACTGTAGTATGTTATACTGCATACTGTGGTGTGCTGTTTACTATAGCGTGCTATAGTGCATACTGTGTGATGCTTTATACAAACCAGATTCCCAAAAAGTTGGGACACTAAACAAATTGTGAATAAAAACTGAATGCAATGATGTGGAGATGGCAAATGTCAATATGTTATTTGTAATAGAACGTAGATGACGGATCAAACGTTTAATCCGAGTAAATGTATCATTTTAAAGGGAAAATACGTTGATTCAAATTTTCACGGTGTCAACAAATCCCCAAAAAGTTGGGACAAGTAGCAATAAGAGGCTGGAAAAAGTAAATTTGCGCATAACGAAGAGCTGGAAGAGCAATTAACACTAATTAGGTCAATTGGCAACATGATTGGGTATAAAAAGAGCTTCTCAGAGTGGCAGTGTCTCTCAGAAGCCAAGATGGGTAGAGGATCACAGATTCCCACAATGTTGCGCAGAAAGATAGTGGAGCAATATCAGAAAGGTGTTACCCAGCGAAAAATTGCAAAAACTTTGCATCTATCATCATCAACTGTGCATAACATCATCCGAAGATTCTGAGAATCTGGAACAATCTCTGTGCGTAAGGGTCAAGGCCGTAAAACCATACTGGATGCCCGTGATCTCCGGGCCCTTAAACGACACTGCACCACAAACAGGAATGCTACTGTAAAGGAAATCACAGAATGGGCTCAGGAATACTTCCAGAAACCATTGTCAGTGAACACAATCCACCGTGCCATCCGCCGTTGCCAGCTGAAACTCTACAGTGCAAAGAAGAAGCCATTTCTAAGCAAGATCCACAAGCTTAGGCGTTTTCACTGGGCCAGGGATCATTTAAAATGGAGTGTGGCAAAATGGAAGACTGTTCTGTGGTCAGACGAGTCACGATTCGAAGTTCTTTTTGGAAATCTGGGACGCCATGTCATCCGGACCAAAGAGGACAAGGACAACCCAAGTTGTTATCAACGCTCAGTTCAGAAGCCTGCATCTCTGATGGTATGGGGTTGCATGAGTGTGTGTGGCATGGGCAGCTTGCATGTCTGGAAAGGCACCATCAATGCAGAAAAATATATTCAGGTTCTAGAACAACATATGCTCCCATCCAGACGTCATCTCTTTCAGGGAAGACCCTGCATTTTTCAACAAGATAATGCCAGACCACATTCTGCATCAATCACAACATCATGGCTGCGTAGGAGAAGGATCCGGGTACTGAAATGGCCAGTCTGCAGTCCAGATCTTTCACCTATAGAGAACATTTGGCGCATCATAAAGAGGAAGGGGCAACAAAGAAGGCCCAAGACGATTGAACAGTTAGAGGCCTGTATTAGACAAGAATAGGAGAGCATTCCTATTTCTAAACTTGAGAAACTGGTCTCCTCGGTCCCCAGACGTCTGTTGAGTGTTGTAAGAAGAAGGGGAGATGCCACACAGTGGTGAAAATGGCCTTGTCCCAACTTTTTGGGGATTTGTTGACACCATGAAATTCTGATTCAACATATTTTTCCCTTAAAATTGTACATTTTCTCAGTTTAATCTTTTGTTCCGTGATTTATGTTCTATTCTGAATAAAATATTAGAAGTTGGCACCTCCACATCATTGCATTCAGTATTTATTCACGATTTGTATAGTGTCCCAACTTTTTTGGAATCCGGTTTGTACTATAGGGTGCTATACTGCATACTGTGCGGTGCTGAATACTATAGTGTGCTATACTGCTTACTGTGGTGTGCTGTATACTATAGTGTGCTATACTGCTTACTGTGGTGTGTTGTATACTATAGGATGCTATTCTACATACTGTGGGGCGCTATATTACATATTGCATATTGTGGGGTGCTGTATACTATAGTGTGCTACAGGGAGTGCAGAATTATTAGGCAAATGAGTATTTTGACCACATCATCCTCTTTATGCATGTTGTCTTACTCCAAGCTGTATAGGCTCGAAAGCCTACTACCAATTAAGCATATTAGGTGATGTGCATCTCTGTAATGAGAAGGGGTGTGGTCTAATGACATCAACACCCTATATCAGGTGTGCATAATTATTAGGCAACTTCCTTTCCTTTGGCAAAATGGGTCAAAAGAAGGACTTGACAGGCTCAGAAAAGTCAAAATTAGTGAGATATCTTGCAGAGGGATGCAGCACTCTTAAAATTGCAAAGCTTCTGAAGCGTGATCATCGAACAATCAAGCGTTTCATTCAAAATAGTCAACAGGGTCGCAAGAAGCGTGTGGAAAAACCAAGGTGCAAAATAACTGCCCATGAACTGAGAAAAGTCAAGCGTGCAGCTGCCAAGATGCCACTTGCCACCAGTTTGGCCATATTTCAGAGCTGCAACATCACTGGAGTGCCCAAAAGCACAAGGTGTGCAATACTCAGAGACATGGCCAAGGTAAGAAAGGCTGAAAGACGACCACCACTGAACAAGACACACAAGCTGAAACGTCAAGACTGGGCCAAGAAATATCTCAAGACTGATTTTTCTAAGGTTTTATGGACTGATGAAATGAGAGTGAGTCTTGATGGGCCAGATGGATGGGCCCGTGGCTGGATTGGTAAAGGGCAGAGAGCTCCAGTCCGACTGAGACGCCAGCAAGGTGGAGGTGGAGTACTGGTTTGGGCAGGTATCATCAAAGATGAGCTTGTGGGGCCTTTTCGGGTTGAGGATGGAGTCAAGCTCAACTCCAAGTCCTACTGCCAGTTTCTGGAAGACACCTTCTTCAAGCAGTGGTACAGGAAGAAGTCTGCATCCTTCAAGAAAAACATGATTTTCATGCAGGACAATGCTCCATCACACGCGTCCAAGTACTCCACAGCGTGGCTGGCAAGAAAGGGTATAAAAGAAGAAAATCTAATGACATGGCCTCCTTGTTCACCTGATCTGAACCCCATTGAGAACCTGTGGTCCATCATCAAATGTGAGATTTACAAGGAGAGAAAACAGTCCACCTCTCTGAACAGTGTCTGGGAGGCTGTGGTTGCTGCTGCACGCAATGTGGATGGTGAACAGATCAAAACACTGACAGAATCCATGGATGGCAGGCTTTTGAGTGTCCTTGCAAAGAAAGGTGGCTATATTGGTCACTGATTTGTTTTTGTTTTGTTTTTGAATGTCAGAAATGTATATTTGTGAATGTTGAGATGTTATATTGGTTTCACTGGTAAAAATAAATAATTGAAATGGGTATATATTTGTTTTTTGTTAAGTTGCCTAATAATTATGCACAGTAATAGTCACCTGCACACACAGATATCCCCCTAAAATAGCTAAAACTAAAAACAAACTAAAAACTACTTCCAAAAATATTCAGCTTTGATATTAATGAGTTTTTTGGGTTCATTGAGAACATGGTTGTTGTTCAATAATAAAATTAATCCTCAAAAATACAACTTGCCTAATAATTCTGCACTCCCTGTACAAGAAGATGTATAACTTATACCAGCTGTACATATATAATTATATACAGGAGATACCCAGGTTATACCAGCATGGTCCATATCACTATATACAAGAAGATGTATAACTTATACCAGCTGTACATATATAATTATATACAGGAGATACCCAGGTTATACCAGCATGGTCCATATCACTATATACAAGAAGATGTATAACTTATACCAGCTGTACATATATAATTATATACAGGAGATACCCAGGTTATACCAGCATGGTCCATATCACTATATACAAGAAGATGTATAACTTATACCAGCTGTACATATATAATTATATACAGGAGATGCCCAGGTTATACCAGCATGCTCCATATCACTATATACAAGAAGATGTATAACTTATACCAGCTGTACATATATAATTATATACAGGAGATACCCAGGTTATACCAGCATGCTCCATATCACTATATACAAGAAGATGTACAACTTATACCAGCTGTACATATATAATTATATACAGGAGATGCCCAGGTTATACCAGCATGCTCCATATCACTATATACAAGAAGATGTATAGCTTATACCAGCTGTACATATATAATTATATACAGGAGATGCCCATGTTATACCAGCATGCTCCATATCACTATATACAGGAAGATGTATAACTTATACCAGCTGTACATATATAATTATATACAGGAGATGCCCAGGTTATACCAGCATGCTCCATATCACTATATACAAGAAGATGTACAACTTATACCAGCTGTACATATATAATTATATACAGGAGATGCCCAGGTTATACCAGCATGCTCCATATCACTATATACAAGAAGATGTATAGCTTATACCAGCTGTACATATATAATTATATACAGGAGATGCCCATGTTATACCAGCATGCTCCATATCACTATATACAGGAAGATGTATAACTTATACCAGCTGTACATATATAATTATATACAGGAGATGCCCAGGTTATACCAGCATGCTCCATATCACTATATACAAGAAGATGTATAGCTTATACCAGCTGTACATATATAATTATATACAGGAGATGCCCATGTTATACCAGCATGCTCCATATCACTATATACAGGAAGATGTATAACTTATACCAGCTGTACATATATAATTATATACAGGAGATACCCAGGTTATACCAGCATGGTCCATATCACTATATACAAGAAGATGTATAACTTATACCAGCTGTACATATATAATTATATACAGGAGATGCCCAGGTTATACCAGCATGGTCCATATCACTATATACAAGAAGATGTATAACGTATACCAGCTGTACATATATAATTATATACAGGAGATGCCCAGGTTATACCAGCATGGTCCATATCACTATATACAAGAAGATGTATAACGTATACCAGCTGTACATATATAATTATATACAGGAGATGCCCAGGTTATACCAGCTGTACATATATAATTATATACAGGAGATACCCAGGTTATACCAGCATGCTCCATATCACTATATACAAGAAGATGTACAACTTATACCAGCTGTACATATATAATTATATACAGGAGATGCCCAGGTTATACCGGCATGCTCCATATCACTATATACAAGAAGATGTATAACTTATACCAGCTGTACATATATAATTATATACAGGAGATACCCAGGTTATACCAGCATGCTCCATATAACTATATACAAGAAGATGTATAACTTATACCAGCTGTACATATATAATTATATACAGGAGATGCCCAGGTTATACCAGCATGCTCCATATCACTATATACAAGAAGATGTATAACTTATACCAGCTGTACATATATAATTATATACAGGAGATGCCCAGGTTATACCAGCTGTACATATATAATTATATACAGGAGATGCCCAGGTTATACCAGCATGGTCCATATCACTGTATACAAGAAGATGTATAACTTATACCAGCTGTACATATATAATTATATACAGGAGATGCCCAGGTTATACCGGCATGCTCCATATCACTGTATACAAGAAGATGTATAACTTATACCAGCTGTACATATATAATTATATACAGGAGATACCCAGGTTATACCAGCATGCTCCATATCACTATATACAAGAAGATGTATAACTTATACCAGCTGTACATATATAATTATATACAGGAGATGCCCAGGTTATACCAGCATGCTCCATATCACTATATACAAGAAGATGTATAACTTATACCAGCTGTACATATATAATTATATACAGGAGATGCCCAGGTTATACCAGCTGTACATATATAATTATATACAGGAGATGCCCAGGTTATACCAGCATGGTCCATATCACTGTATACAAGAAGATGTATAACTTATACCAGCTGTACATATATAATTATATACAGGAGATGCCCAGGTTATACCGGCATGCTCCATATCACTGTATACAAGAAGATGTATAACTTATACCAGCTGTACATATATAATTATATACAGGAGATGCCCAGGTTATACCAGCATAGCTACCAGTCTTGAACTTGATCAAGAGTGAAATTAATTCTATGTGTTGCCTGTGGAGAACATTATATAGATGCTATAGGACAGAGAATGAGTCATACTCTCTCATGTATTACTTGGAACTTCACTGGTGTGGTTAACATTGAAAGAATTTTGAAACAAATGTTACATACTGCTGATGGAAAAAGTCATTTTTACTGCAGCACACACCATCTGTGGATGACACTGTTATGGGTAGGGGGATCTGTGAATGACACTGTGCATGTCATTGGGAGTAAGGACCAGAATTGAGGGGTCCGAAACGCATAGACATTGTGGATTGTGTATGTGAATCGTGTTTGGATTTTAGTTTATATTGGAACAAATAAAATCGCAAGTTTTTTATGGGAAGCTGGACCGTGGATTTTTCTTTTGGAACTTATACCAGCTGTACATATATAATTATATACAGGAGATGCCCAGGTTATACCAGCATAGTCCACATCACTATATACAAAAAGATGTATAACTTATACCAGCTGTACATATATAATTATATACAGGAGATACCCAGGTTATACCAGCATGCTCCATATCACTGTATACAAGAAGATGTATAACGTATACCAGCTGTACATATATAATTATATACAGGAGATACCCAGGTTATACCAGCATGCTCCATATCACTATATACAAGAAGATGTATAACTTATACCAGCTGTACATATATAATTATATACAGGAGATGCCCAGGTTATACCAGCATGCTCCATATCACTATATACAAGAAGATGTATAACGTATACCAGCTGTACATATATAATTATATACAGGAGATGCCCAGGTTATACCAGCATGGTCCATATCACTATATACAAGAAGATGTATAACTTATACCAGCTGTACATATATAATTATATACAGGAGATACCCAGGTTATACCAGCATGCTCCATATCACTATATACAAGAAGATGTATAACTTATACCAGCTGTACATATATAATTATATACAGGAGATACCCAGGTTATACCAGCTGTACATATATAATTATATACAGGAGATGCCCAGGTTATACCAGCATGCTCCACATCACTATATACAAGAAGATGTATAACTTATACCAGCTGTACATATATAATTATATACAGGAGATGCCCAGGTTATACCAGCATGCTCCATATCACTATATACAAGAAGATGTATAACTTATACCAGCTGTACATATATAATTATATACAGGAGATACCCAGGTTATACCAGCATGCTCCATATCACTATATACAAGATGTATAACTTATACCAGCTGCACATATGTAATTATACACAGGAGATACCCAGGTTATACCAGCATGCTCCATATCACTATGTACAAGAAGATGTATAACTTATACCAGCTGTACATATATAATTATATACAGGAGATACCCAGGTTATACCAGCATGCTCCATATCACTATAGACAAGATTTATAGTTACACTGTAAAACATACATAAGATTGCAGTAGAGCAGGAATGGAGCCGCAGCTGACGGGGGACGGTATTGTGTAGCGGGCACAGTGCGCATTGTCAGCGGATTCCCCCCCCCCCCCAGTGAGCGGCTCCCCCGCAGCCTGTGCTCCTACCTGTAGCACCTGAGATGTGCCTCATCCTGCGGTATCTCCGTCCTGATGCAGACCCTTCCAGCGCGCGGCTCAACACCTCCGGGACGGCTCAGCGGTAATGCCTCAGTCTCTGCTTACAGGTTACACTTACTGCCAGTGACTGCTCTGAAGACTATGAGCTGCTGGAGGAAACTTCTGTGTAATACAGAGGAGGCGGCTAAGTCTGTCCCGCCCTAAGATACACAATGCGTCTAACATGTGTGGTTCTGACTGCTGAGCTCCTGTATCTATGAGATACAAGCAGTGTACCCCAGTAGGTTTAGATACAATGTACCCCAGTAGGTTTAGATACAATGTACCTCAGTAGGTTTAGATACAATGTACCTCAGTAGGTTTAGATACAATGTACCTCAGTAGGTTTAGATACAATGTACCTCAGTAGGTTTAGATACAATGTACCTCAGTAGGTTTAGATACAATGTACCTCAGTAGGTTTAGATACAATGTACCTCAGTAGGTTTAGATACAAGCAGTGTACCTCAGTAGGTTTAGATACAAGCAGTGTACCTCAGTAGGTTTAGATACAATGTACCTCAGTAGGTTTAGATACAATGTACCTCGGTAGGTTTAGATACAAGCATTGTACCTCGATAGGTTTAGATACAAGCAGTGTACCTCAGTAGGTTTAGATACAAGCATTGTACCTCGGTAGGTTTAGATACAAGCAGTGTACCTCAGTAGGTTTAGATACAAGCAGTGTACCTCAGTAGGTTTAGATACAAGCACTGTACCTCAGTAGGTTTAGATACAAGCAATGTACCTCAGTAGGTTTAGATACAAGCAATGTACCTCAGTAGGTTTAGATACAATGTACCTCGGTAGGTTTAGATACAAGCATTGTACCGCGGTAGGTTTAGATACAAGCATTGTACCTCGGTAGGTTTAGATATAATGTACCTCGGTAGGTTTAGATACAAGTAATGTACCCCAGTAGGTTTAGATACAATGTACCTCAGTAGGTTTAGATACAAGCAGTGTACCTCGGTAGGTTTAGATACAAGCAGTGTACCTCGGTAGGTTTAGATACATTGTACCTCAGTAGGTTTAGATACAAGCATTGTACCTCAGTAGGTTTAGATACAAGCATTGTACCTCGGTAGGTTTAGATACAAGCATTGTACCTCGGTAGGTTTAGATACAAGCAGTGTACCTCAGTAGGTTTAGATACAAGCATTGTATCTCAGTAGGTTTAGATACAAGCAGTGTACCTCAGTAGGTTTAGATACAATGTACCTCGGTAGGTTTAGATACAAGCATTGTACCGCGGTAGGTTTAGATACAAGCATTGTACCTCGGTAGGTTTAGATATAATGTACCTCGGTAGGTTTAGATACAAGTAATGTACCCCAGTAGGTTTAGATACAATGTACCTCAGTAGGTTTAGATACAAGCAGTGTACCTCGGTAGGTTTAGATACAAGCAGTGTACCTCGGTAGGTTTAGATACATTGTACCTCAGTAGGTTTAGATACAAGCATTGTACCTCAGTAGGTTTAGATACAAGCATTGTACCTCGGTAGGTTTAGATACAAGCATTGTACCTCGGTAGGTTTAGATACAAGCAGTGTACCTCAGTAGGTTTAGATACAAGCATTGTATCTCAGTAGGTTTAGATACAAGCAGTGTACCTCAGTAGGTTTAGATACAAGCATTGTATCTCAGTAGGTTTAGATACAAGCAGTGTACCCCAGTAGGTTTAGATACATTGACTTGAATGGGTCCGTGAACCGTCGTTCGTGAAAAGAATAGGACAGGTCATATTTTTTTCACAGACTGGAAACACGGATCACGGACGCAGATGCCAAATGGTGCATTTTCCGATTTTTCCATGGACCCATTGAAAGTTAATGGGTCAGCGGAAAAAACGGAACAACGGCCGCGGATGCACACAACGGTCGTGTGCATGAGGCCTTAATTTGAGGGTATTTACATCCAAATCAGGTGAACGGTGTAGGAATTACAGCAGTTTGCATATGTGCCTCCCACTTGTTAAGGGACCGAAAGTAATGGGACAATTGAATAGGAAAAACCATTAGTAACATGTTGATTAAAGGAGACCTCAAAATAAAAAGAAAAGTAGACAAACCTTTTTAAGGTACTTTCACACTTGCGGCAGAGGATTCCGGCAGGCAGTTCCAGCGACAGAACTTCCTGCCGGATCTGGCAATCTGGACACAAACTGATGGCAGAAAGGTAACCCTGGAAACCGGCCCCTCCCCCTCACAGCCGTAGTATAACAGTCCGCTCAGCAGTAAGCCCATCCTCTTTCTTTGCTGCTGCCACCTAGTCAAGTATATCCTACTATGATGTTCGCTGCTTTTCACTGATTAGTGTTTTTTCTTTATTATAGTACTTTCTGTTTGTGTTTGGTGCTTGTTTCCCTATTTTCATCTTATCCCCTTCATTTCTCGCCGCCCTGCCCTTCTGTTCTCCTTAATAGCTAGTGCTTATTACCTCTGTTGTTTCTCTTCGCGCTCTTCGGACATTTTGGTTCCCTTTCTTCTTCGGGCGGTGCGGCCAAAGTATCGCGAGATTTCGGCTGCCACCTCCTCTCCCTTCTGCTTCAGCGCTGCGAGTTCTCGCGACCGCTTGTTCCCTCTACATCTCGCATTGGCGGCCAAAACAACGCTTGGCGGCCAAAACCGATTTCGGCCGCCATCTTCACATCCCTCAACAGACATCACGGGGATTCTATCTGGCCAGAGGTTCTCTATTTTCCGCCAGGTTTTTAGGCATTACTACCAGCATGGGGAGACCATATATATATATTAATATTATTACTACACCACCGCTAGTCTGGGTGACTTACCCACTCTAGTCTTCACCTCTTCAACTTCCTATATCATCAGTATCCTACCATTATCCCCCCATTACCTAGTGTGGGGTCCTATACTGCATACTGTGGGGTACTGTATACTGCGGGGTGCTGTGTACTGCTTTACTGTATACTGTGAGGTGCTATACTGTATGCTATACTGCATACTGTGGGGCATTGTATTCTGTGGGGTGCTATACTATATATTGCATACTGTGAGGTGCTGTATACTTATAGGGTGCTATACTGCATGCTGTGGGGTGCTGTATACTATAGGGTTCTATACTGCATGCTGTGGGGTACTGTATACTATAGGGTGCTATACTGTGGGGTGTGTTATACTATAGGGTGCTATACTGCATACTGTGGGGTGTGTTATACTATAGGGTGCTATATTGCATACTGTGGGGTGCTGTATACTATAGGGTGCTATACTGCATACTGTGGGGTGCTGTATACTATAGGGTGCTATACTGCATACTGTGGGGTGCTGTATACTATAGGGTGCTATACTGTGGGGTGTGTTATACTATAGGGTGCTATACTGCATACTGTGGGGTGTGTTATACTATAGGGTGCTATATTGCATACTGTGGGGTGCTGTATACTATAGGGTGCTATACTGCATACTGTGGGGTGCTGTATACTATAGGGTGCTATACTGCATACTGTGGGGTGCTGTATACTATAGGGTGCTATACTGCATACTGTGGGGTGCTGTATACTATAGGGTGCTATACTGCATGCTGTGGGGTGCTGTATACTATAGGGTGCTATACTGCATGCTGTGGTGTGCTGTATACTATAGGGTGCTATACTGCATGCTGTGGGTACTGTATACTATAGGGTGCTATACTGTGGGGTGTGTTATACTATAGGGTGATATACTGCATACTGTGGGGTGTGTTATACTATAGGGTGCTATACTGCATACTGTGAGGTGTGTTATACTATAGGGTGCTATATTGCATACTGTGGGTTGCTGTATACTATAGGGTGCTATACTGCATACTGTGGGGTGCTGTATACTATAGCGTTCTATACTGTGTACTGTATACTATAAGGTACTATACTGCATACTGTGGGGTGTTATACTGTGGGTTGCTGTATGCTAGGGCTGCACGATATGGGAATTTTGTGCGAATGCGATGCAATATTTTAACTGAATTGTGCTAGAGGTCTATTTGCTGTATATGGCACTGTTATGGAGGGGATCTGGATGGCACTGTTATGGAGGGGATCTGTGGATGACACTGTTATGGAGGGGATCTGTGGATGGCACTGTTATGGAGGGGATCTGTGGATGACACTGTTATGGAGGGGATCTGTGGATGACACTGTTATGGAGGGGATCTGTGGATGACACTGTTATGGAGGGGATCTGTGGATGACACTGTTATGGAGGGGATCTGTGGATGACACTGTTATGGAGGGGATCTGTAGATGACACTGTTATGGAGGGGATCTGTGGATGACACTGTTATGGAGGGGATCTGTGGATGACACTGTTATGGAGGGGATCTGTGGATGACACTGTTATGGAGGGGATCTGTGGATGACACTGTTATGGAGGGGATCTGTGGATGACACTGTTATGGAGGGGATCTGTGGATGACACTGTTATGGAGGGGATCTGTAGATGACACTGTTATGGAGGGGATCTGTGGATGACACTGTTATGGAGGGGATCTGTGGATGACACTGTTATGGAGGGGATCTGTGGATGACACTGTTATGGAGGGGATCTGTAGATGACACTGTTATGGAGGGGATCTGTGGATGACACTGTTATGGAGGGGATCTGTGGATGACACTGTTATGGAGGGGATCTGTGGATGACACTGTTATGGAGGAAAAGAAAAAGGAAAAATTGTAGCAGCACAACAAAAAAATATATATTGTTCCTTACTGTGGCGGTGCCCGCTGTGTCAGCCAGTCTTGAGCTTCCCCAACTTCAGATGCAATCATCAAGAAACTGCAGCACTCTCCAGCCTTGTTCTTTTAACATTTATTCACCAACACAATGCGACGTTTCAATCTGTGTGATCTTTCCCAAGCAATTTACAATGTGAACTAAAACCGGATACATATACCCTACTAAACAGGTCACATGACCCAATCAATTATGTTAATAAACATTTGCAAAAATGTGTACAGCCCCTTTCAGTGTTCACCCCATTATGGGGATGATATAGCGTATAGTGTCAATCATCTCACGTTATACATGTTAAGACCTACTCACTGCGATACATAATGTGGACCTGGGGAGGACATCACTCAGGTGGACCAAACTGTCAACATGTGTAGCCGGTTATCACGCTTCCCTCGGCGTTCCTCTATGTCCAATGCGCCTACGCACCACTTCTGTGACGTCAACCATGAGCTCCCGCGTAGCATACTTCCTCGGTGCCATGGAAACCAGACGCCTCTCATCCATGCCACCACTAGCGTACAATGCGCATGCGCGCCCAACGCACGTAGTAATAGGATCTGACGTCGCCCTCCCGTCACCATGTAGCGTCCTTACCGCCAGCGTCATGGTATCCATGTATACAATCATCTTCCGAATATTGCACTAAAAAACTCATATATAGTAAAGGCTAAATCTTCTATTTTCCTATACGGTGTCTTCACCACATTATTACAAGCCTCATTTACATACATACATCCCACCAGCAAATCTGTTCGTAATCTTTATTACAAGGAGTCGTTTGCAATTCAGTGATCAATGGTATTAGGAATCAGAAAATTGCTAAACAGACTAGGTGTCCACTACTCATCCACAATTTAAGGTTAGAGTACCTAGTCCAATTAAACTGAGTTTAGCCTCATGGTAAATCGTTTAGGGCTCATGCTCATATCATCAGGGGGGCCACTCTCCAACCTAGACCACGGGGGGTAAATACCACCTCAGATCTAGAGTGGGTCAATACCCTCCCCTACCAATCAACTATGGTAGTCACACTGGTATACCTCTTTTAACCCAACATTCCCAGGTCATCTCATTCAAAACAACTCCCTTTATTTTGAATATATAGACCATATGGATGCTCAGTAACAGCTATGTAGCTCCAATACCCAAATATGGGACAAGCAATGGAGACCATATTTTACAGTCTAATATAACATGAACATACCAAAAATTTAGGACAAATAGGCCCAAATCATTAGTCCATAGAGGTGGCTATCATTCTATTACTTGTGTTCGGTCTTTCCTCAGTCCGTATCCCCAGGTCTCATCAGTATACGCAGTTTTCTGTAAAGAAGAAAGAGAGAGTGTGAGAAAAATGAATAAAAATACATATATATATATATATTTAATAACTAATCTCAGCCTATCAGGTTGGGTACAAACTTAATTAAAAAAAACAATACTTAGATAGAGTACAGTATTAAATTAACAAGTGAGGTGAAGACTAAACTTCGTCAGTAAATCCACCTCAACTCCATCCTTTTTAATACTGTTATGGAGGGGATCTGTGGATGACACTGTTATGGAGGGGATCTGTGGATGATACTGTTATGGAGGGGATCTGTGGATGGCACTGTTATGGAGGGGATCTGTGGATGATACTGTTATGGAGGGGATCTGTGGATGGCACTGTTATGGAGGGGATCTGTGGATGATACTGTTATGGAGGGGATCTGTGGATGGCACTGTTATGGAGGGGATCTGTGGATGGCACTGTTATGGAGGGGATCTGTGGATGGCACTGTTATGGAGGGGATCTGTGGATGGCACTGTTATGGAGGGGATCTGTGGATGGCACTGTTATGGAGGGGATCTGTGGATGGCACGGTTATGGAGGAGATCTGTGGATGGCACGGTTATGGGGGATCTGTGGATGGCACGGTTATGGGGGATCTGTGGATGGCACGGTTATGGGGGATCTGTGGATGACATATATAGCATCTTATGCTATGTGCCATCCACAGATCCTCCCCCCACCCATAACAGTGTCCCTGCAGTGTGAATGACCCCCAATACAGGGTCTGGGGGCCGTCATCTGGATTAGGAGTGAGAGCGGGGAACGGTGCAGTTCCTGTATTCTAATGCACCGGCTCCGCTCACTGTTGTATAATCTTATCTAACCTGCATTGTTAAAATATAATAATCCTTTATCAAGTGTTACATATGCCCATCCAATATGTATGTGATATATTTTTTGTATTATCCTTACCTTGTACTTCTGTGCATTATGCTACTGTAAAAGTGTATTCACGTTTCTGTTTTATACCATAATAAACATACAATTATTTAAAAAAATATATATATAATAATCCTGTATAATCCAGCTGTATTACTTACAACAAGTTCTGTAACAGAGAGGAGGGAGGAGGCAGGCCGAGAGGACGGGCGGCACGTCACTCACTACATCACGCACCCGTGCCGCCTGCTTCATTCATAAAGTGGGCGGCGCAGGTGCATGACGTAGTGAGTGACCCGCCGTCCGAACGGCCACCTGGCCTGCCTCCTCCGTCCTCTCTTCTATGGAACTTGTTGTAAGTTATCCAGCTGGATTACACAGGATTATTATATTTTAACAATGCAGGTTAGATAAGATTATACTACAGTGAGCGGGCCGGTGCATTAGAATACAGGGACTGCAACGGTCCTGCTGTCACTCCTAATCCAGATGCCGGCCCCCAGCCCCTCCTCCCTCTATTGATACACCCGCCGACCGCTCTGTGCGGCAGGTGTATCATTGTAGGATATTGCAGCATTTTTGGGTCGGCCAAATAGCCATATCGCAATAGTCGATTATCGCGATACGATTGCTTTGACAATATATCGTGCAGACCTACTGTATACTTTAGGGTGCTATACTGCATATGTAAAGATGAAAGAATTCCAGCACCTCTAATCTTTGACAATTTCTTTATTCCAGCAGTGGGTAATAAAACATTGATGGCATAATCTTCACACATCCAGTTACAGTCAACGCGTTTCGAACAAATGAATGTTCTTACTCATGGCAAGAGCTGGAGTTCCCTATTCCCTGCTATACTGCATACTGTGGGGTGCTGTATACTATAGGGTGCTATACTGCATACTGTGGGGTGCTGTATACTATAGGGTGCTATACTGCATACTGTGGGGTGCTGTATACTATAGGGTGCTATACTGCATACTGTGGGGTGCTCTATACTATAGGGTGATATACTGCATAATGTGGGGTGCTCTATACTATAGGGTGCTATACTGTAGGGTACTGTTTACTATAGGGTACTATACTGCTTACTGTTGAGTGCTGTATACTATAGAGTGCTATACTGCATACTATAGGGTGCTATACTGTTGGGTGCCGTATACTATAGGGTGCTATACTGCATACTGTGGGGTGCTGTATACTGTGGGGTGCTATACTGCACACTGTGGGGTGCTATATAATACTATAGGGTGCTCTACTGCATACTGTGGGGTGCTGTATATTATAGGGTGCCATACTGCATACTGTGGGGTGCCGCATACTATAAGGTGCTATACTGCATACTTTGGGGTGCTGTATACTGTGGGGTGCAATACTGCATACTGTGGGGTGCTGTATACTATAGGGTGCTATACTGCATACTGTGGGGTGCTGTATACTATAGGGTGCTTTACTGCATACTGTGGGGTGCCGTATACTATAGAATGCTTTACTGTATACTGTGGGGTGCTGGGGTGCACTGTAATGCTAGGGTGAGCCGAGCCCCAGTCTCCTTCCTGCAGAGCGGTGCCCACTTCCAGCCTGAGCCCAGAGCACTGATCCTGAGCCGCTGGAGTCTTCAGAACTTGAAGTATTTACAGTCATTCACTGTAAGCTATACTATATATAGTGGTGGAGGGAGTAATTGCCTACTAGGGTGTGGGAAGGCGGAATCCAGGGGGCCCAAGTAAATTCTTGCCGAGGGTCCAATCAATATTAAAGACGGCCCTGTATATAATTATATACAGGAGATGGCCAGGTTATACCAGCATGGTCCATATCACTATGTACAAGAAGATGTATAACTTATACCAGCTGTACATATATAATTATATACAGGAGATACCCAGGTTATACCAGCATGGTCCATATCACTGTATACAAGAAGATGTATAACTTATACCAGCTGTACATATATAATTATATACAGGAGATGCCCAGGTTATACCAGCATGGTCCATATCACTGTATACAAGAAGATGTATAACTTATACCAGCTGTACATATATAATTATATACAGGAGATGCCCAGGTTATACCAGCATGGTCCATATCACTGTATACAAGAAGATGTATAACTTATACCAGCTGTACATATATAATTATATACAGGAGATGCCCAGGTTATACCAGCTGTACATATATATTTATATACAGGAGATGCCCAGGTTATACCAGCATGCTCCATATCACTATATACAAGAAGATGTATAACTTATACCAGCTGTACATATATAATTATATACAGGAGATACCCAGGTTATACCAGCTGTACATATATAATTATATACAGGAGATGCCCAGGTTATACCAGCTGTACATATATCATTATATACAGGAGATGCCCAGGTTATACCAGCATGCTCCATATCACTATATACAAGAAGATGTATAACTTATACCAGCTGTACATATATCATTATATACAGGAGATGCCCAGGTTATACCAGCATGCTCCATATCACTATATACAAGAAGATGTATAACTTATACCAGCTGTACATATATAATTATATACAGGAGATACCCAGGTTATACCAGCATGCTCCATATCACTATATACAAGAAGATGTATAACTTATACCAGCTGTACAGATATAATTATATACAGGAGATACCCAGGTTATACCAGCTGTACATATATAATTATATACAGGAGATGCCCAGGTTATACCAGCTGTACATATATCATTATATACAGGAGATGCCCAGGTTATACCAGCATGCTCCATATCACTATATACAAGAAGATGTATAACTTATACCAGCTGTACATATATAATTATATACAGGAGATACCCAGGTTATACCAGCATGCTCCATATCACTATATACAAGAAGATGTATAACTTATACCAGCTGTACATATATAACTATATACAGGAGATGCCCAGGTTTTCCCTTTTCGTACTCCGGCAGCACATCACGGGTTAATCCCATTCCCTTCAGGTTGTAGGACCGCCCACCTAGATAAATCAGAATAATTAATCAATTAATTAGCTCCCTAATATAGGGCGGCAACCAGAATACATCCTTGTGTTTTTTTATTGTCCTTCAGTAAGCCCACCTAGCGGCTGGTTACCTGGATCAGGTAGCCTGTTTTTGACTTTTTTTTTTTCCTTTCTCTTTTTTGGCCATGTATATTTCCTGGCCCCTTGCGTTTGCGCCTGTGTTTTTTCAGGACGCACTTTCTGCATTAGAGGCCGGCGACCTGGGTTGGTGATAGTGGAGCGCAGAGAAGCGGTCGGTGAAACGCAGGCGCTGGGCGTCTGACGTTCTCTCACGTGCCTCCTCCTTCATCAGACCTTCCGGTTCGTGGAACGCAAGAAGCGCTGGGTGAAACGCAGGCGCTGGGCGTCCTGACGTCACCCCGGGTGCCTCCTCCTGCGGCAGCAGTATTCCGGTTCCGGACTTCCGGTTTCGTGGAGCGCAGAAGCGCTTGGTGGAACGCAGGCGCTGGGCGTCTGACGTCACCCTGCATGCCGCCGCCTACCTGTAGCAGCTGTGAGTATTTAAACTGGCTGTCTGTAGTGCTCCCTGCCGCATGTGCCTGGCAGCAGAGCTCTGGTATTGTAAAGGTAATTTCTGCCTGTCCTGTGTCAGGCAAATCCTTATATAGCTCCTCTCTTATTTACTGGTTCCTGTATTATGTGTTACAGATGTCCAGCTCCTCAAGCAGACCTGGGAAGAGGGCCAGAAAGAGCAGGCACAGGTTGTGCCATTTATGTGATCAGCCTCTGCCTGATGAATGTCTAGAGGATTGCTGTGAGCAGTGCAGTGGGAACCCTCCTAGGGTGTCTCAGTCTAGATCTGCTAAGAAACGCAAAGCTAAGCAAGCCTTGTGCATCTCTTGTATTCAGCCGTTGCCTCCTGATTGCTCCTCCAATATATGTAAGAATTGTGCTCATTCAGATGAGGCCTCTGATGCAGAGACCAGGAAGATGATGTCTCTATTTAAGAAATTTCTTGCTAAAAATAGGAAGAAGGGTAACAAGACACAGCAGTTATCTTCTGGGTCGTCCTCTGAGCAGTCCTCACGCTCTGAAGGTGAAGTCTCTTCAGACTCTGAGTCCGAGTCCAAGATTGTGGAGGACAACTTTCTGTTTAACAAAAGTAATGTTAACCAGCTCATTAAGGAAGTAAAAAGGAGCATGGAGTCTAAGAAAGAAAAGACATCCGAAAGGGAGGAAGAAAATCTTTTTTATTTCCCTAAAAAGAAAGCCTCTGTGTTTCCTAGTCACCCTGTCTTGAGTTCCATTATGTGTAAAGAATGGGAACAGCCGGTGGGAAAGATAAATCTGGGATCCAGATTTAGAGCAGCGTACAAAACGGATCCTGCTGAATCCACCAGCTGGGAAGTCCCAGCAAGAGTAGACCCGGCGGTTACCCGTTTAGCTAAGAAATCTCTGTTTCCTAGTGACGACTCCTCCTTGCTCAAAGAGCCTATGGAGAAGAAAGCAGATGGGCTCCTAAAGAGACTGCACACCTACCTGGCCTCCCTAAGCAAGGCTGCTATGGCGACTGTCCCTGTAGCTCGGGCTCTCAGGGTGTGGCTAAGCCAACTTGGCAGGGATATAGAGGATGGAGTGGCAAGAGAGGAGTTGCTGCAACAACTTCCATCGTTGAAAATGGCGGCGGAGTTCCTTTGTGACTTCCCTCTTGATACATTAAGGTTGACGGCAAAGAATATGGCCCTATCAAACTCAGTTAGAAGAGCCTTCTGGTTGAAGCTATGGTCCGGGGATCCTTCGTCTAAGAGTAATCTCTGCTCCTTGCCGTTTGAGCCTGGAAGACTTTTTGGCTCCCACCTGGATAAGCTTCTGGAAGCTAATATGGAGGAGAAGACATTGAATTTCCCTCAAACCAGACGTGGAGACAAACGGAAGTTTTTTCGTCCCTATAGAGGACAGGATTATAGGAAGCCAAGTTTTAGAGGGCGCTCAACCAGAGGAAGATCTGACCGCAGATTCAGACCAGCTCCGGAAAAGCCAGGAAAAAAGCCTGACGAATCCAAACAACCAAACATGCAGTTCTGACGCCACAGGTCAGAAAGTGGGAGGCCGTCTGTCAAGCTACTATCCAGAGTGGCTGCGGATCACCTCAGACAGTTGGGGTCTCCAGATCATCAGAGAAGGGTACGAACTGGAGTTCGACCACTTCCCAAGAGACAGATTTTTGACAAACAGAGGAGGAGATCCTCTACTAGGTCGTTTACTAGAAGAATTTCTAGGAAAAGGCGCACTGGAACCCGTTCCTTACCACCAGAGGGGAGAGGGGGTATACTCCAGAGTATTCCACGTACCCAAAGCAGACGGAAGAAGCCGTCTCATCATAGATCTGCGTTACTTAAATCAGTACCTGAAGAAAGTTCATTTCAAAATGGAGACTATAAGGTCAATAACAGCAGTACTCACAAAAGATCTGTACATGGTATCCTTAGACTTAAAGGACGCGTATCTACACATCCCCATAAGAGGGTCATCCAGAAGATTTCTAAGACTGGCTATTCAGAGGAAGGAAGGCATTTCTCACTTCCAGTTCAAGGCTCTTCCTTTTGGCCTCTCCTCGTCGCCAAGAATCTTTACCAAGATTGCGATCATAGTGACGGTGGCTCTTCGTCTCCAGAATATACAAGTCTTCCCCTACTTGGACGACTGGCTTCTGGCAGCCCAATCCAAACACCTTCTGCAGATCCATCTCCAGCAAGCGGTGAGGCTGCTTCAATCCCTGGGGTTTCTAGTAAATTGGAAGAAGTCAGAAATCATCCCTACTACCTCCAAGTCCTTCCTAGGGTTCACGATAGACACGCGCAGCATGACACTTTTCCTGCCAACTGTAAAGATTGGGACTTTAAAGAAGGAGATACGAACCCTGTTATCCTTACATCGTCCTTCGGTTCGCAGAGTCATGAAGACACTGGGACATATGACAGCGACGGCCGATGCCGTCCCTTGGGCCATGATTCATACCAGGGACTTACAGCAGGATATGCTACAAACGTGGCATCACAGCCACCACAGTCTGAAAGCAAGAGTGAGGCTGAAGCCTTCAACAATTCAGAGCCTAAACTGGTGGCTTCAGACCAAGAATCTTTCCTCTGGGAAGAGTTTCGAGTTCATGTCTCCGGTCATAATCACTACAGACGCATCCGGCCAAGGCTGGGGAGCACACCTCCAAGACAAATGGGTTCAAGGCCTCTGGTCCCCGCAAATGAAGAAACAATCTTCAAATTTCAAGGAGCTGAAGGCGGTCCACTTGGCTCTTCACCAGTTTGCAGCAGAGATAATAGGGAAGCCTGTGCTTGTGCGTTCAGACAATCTCCCGGCGGTTTTTTACCTAAACAAGCAAGGAGGAACGAGGAATGCAGTTCTCCTGAGCTTGTGCAAACAGATCTTCACCTGGGCAGAATCCCACCTTTTAGAATTAAGAGCCATGCATATCAAAGGTTGCTGCAATACTCAAGCGGATCGGCTGAGTCGGAGGATGATCAGACCAGCAGAATGGGAGCTGAATCAAGATGTGTTCCAGCAGATAGTGGCCAAATGGGGTCTGCCAGCATGGGACTTGATGGCGTCCAGAAGGAACAGGAAGCTGCCAAGGTTTTGCTCTCTGAACAAGTGGGAAGACCCAACTCGGGTGGATGCCTTTTCCTTCAGCTGGAAACACCTATTCGTGTACATCTTTCCTCCGGTCCCCCTCATTGTGAGAGTTCTTCGGAAGATCCTGGCAGAGAGGCCTCAGGCGATACTAATCACACCGTTCTGGCCGAGAAGGTCGTGGTTTCCCCTTCTTCTCCAGCTTTCCAAGGGGGAATTCTGGAAGCTCCCTCTGGTTCCGGATCTTTTAATTCAAGAGGGTCTGTATCATCAGCATCTGGACAGACTACACCTCACAGCCTGGAGGCTGAAAGATCTGCGCTAGAAGAAAGAGGACTCTCAGATTCAGTAATTAATACGCTTCTTTGTTCTCGTAAACAATCGACAAATATGAAGTATGCCAAGATCTGGAATAAGTTCTCAGAGTGGCTCTGTGAGTCGGGTGGTTCAGTCATTAACATCTCTTCTGTACTGCAGTTCCTTCAAGACGGTTTTCAGAAGGGTCTTAAACCCAATACACTAAGGGCACATATGACGGCGATAAATGCCATGACCGAGAATAGATTCATTCATCACCCCCTCATCGTCAGGTTCTTTAAGGCAGTAAAAAAGCTAAGGCCTATTTTTCGAGAACCCTTACCGGTCTGGGACCTGTCTTTGGTACTTAGAAGATTAACGACTTCTCCATTCGAACCTCTTCAGCAAGCGGATTTCAGATGGCTTACCTACAAGGTGTCCTTTCTAATTGCAATTACGTCAGCAAAACGGTTGGGAGAGCTACGAGCCCTTTCCTCTAAACATCCGTACCTGAGGATTCTTCAAGACGGAGTACTGCTTCGTACCATGCCATTCTTCCAACCAAAAGTCTCATCTTCTTCTAACATTAACAGAGAGTCCTTCCTTCCAGCGTTCTTTCCTGATCCTTCCGATGAACAACAGAGTGCATTACATACACTAGATGTTAAGAGGGCAATTGAAATTTACCTTCTCAGAACCAAGGAGTTCAGAAAGGCAGAGAACCTCCTCCTGTTATATGCCGGTTCAAGAAGAGGGCAGTGTCCATCCAAGGATACCATTGCAAGATGGATTAAGTCTACAATTATGGAAACATACGCTCTTGAGGGAATTTCTCCTCCGTTCCCAGTCAAGGCACACTCTACAAGATCCACTGCAGTATCCTGGGCAGAAAAGGCGCAAGTTTCCCTAGAAGACATCTGCAGCGCAGCATCCTGGTCTTCAACACTGACCTTCGCGAACCACTACCGCCTGGACATCTATACCAAGAGCTCGGCCTTCGGCACTGGGGTATTGAGTGCAGTACTAGATGCAGAAGCCCCCCCTTTGGGATCTATGCAAATCCCGTGATGTGCTGCCGGAGTACGAAAAGGGAAAGGAGAAATACGTACCTGGTATTTTACTTTCCTTGAGTACGGAGGCAGCACATCGATACCCTCCCTAATAAATTTTTTCTCTTTGGAATTGTTTTGTGTCTGGATCTATTTTTTCAACACAAGGATGTATTCTGGTTGCCGCCCTATATTAGGGAGCTAATTAATTGATTAATTATTCTGATTTATCTAGGTGGGCGGTCCTACAACCTGAAGGGAATGGGATTAACCCGTGATGTGCTGCCTCCGTACTCAAGGAAAGTAAAATACCAGGTACGTATTTCTCCTATTTCAGCATAGCTACCAGTCTTGAACTTGGCTCAAGAGTGAAGGAACTAGTGAGTGAAAGGGGTTAAATGTGTACCCTGTAGAGCAAATGATAACTTCAGCCGTGTTAGGTTAGATCAATTGTTGTTTGTATTAGATCTCACACAGAAGTAGAGATATTAACAGTTATTTGCAGGGGGGGCTAACCCGTCTTCAGCCCCCCTTATCAAAAAAGTGACCAAACAATTAGCTATTTTGGAAGATATTTGTTAGATCCGGTATGATCAACTAGCTGTTTTGTTAGATCTCACATAATTACAGACTTATTAAGTGATTAACATGCAATTATCAGGTAAAATTTGATCCAGACTAATAGGCCTTCGTTAGATCCGGTAAGATCAAGTGGTTTTAACGTTAGATCTCATATAATTACAGGGATATTATGGATATTTCAATAGACCAGAACAAAATCCCTTTAGGGGTCTCTAAATGACAATGTAACAATTAAAATGAAATATCTTTATTATAACTAAATTGAAACTGAAAAAGTAAAAAGAGAAAAATTGTGTTTTAATATTATCAGTGACAGTGAGGCCCAATATCTTAGTAGCTGCTAGCGGCAACTGAGGGGCTTCTAGCATCTAAGTTACCTTGCAGTTGCGCACAGGTACTAGATTTCCCTGTAAAATCTGCAGGTTTTGTAGTATGTTAATTGATCCACCACTAAACCATTACAGGGGTGTGTTGAATCCCACTGTTTACTGAGCCTACATTCGGTGTCTGAGTGTGTGTGTTTTTTTACACCGTAAGAATAACCACACAAACTTTACAGCCTGTGGTTACAGCCACACACCGCTGTCGACTGTTTGTTTCAGGAGCCTGACTATTAATAGCGGTCAATATTTTCCACTGTGACTTGCATCTTATTCACTGTCTATTTGCGCGTAACCAGGTCACACACTTATATCAACTGCCCTTGGAGTTTTATGTAACATTTAAACACGCTGCGGCTCAATGGGAGACAATGTGGCTAAGTAATCACTGCGCTCTGACACTGTGTATCCTCATCACACACACCTACTCCGGCATACTATTTCAGACATGCATTGCTGGTGTCCATCACACTGTGCTATCGTGCTTGCCCTCAGACGGCCCTTACGCTACAATCATATTCCTCACTGATCGCTGTCTAAAACGCTGAATCGCTACACTGTATTACACCCCTCCCGACATGTTTGGCCACTATGTGGCTTCGTCAGGGGAAGTGGGGTTTAGCAGTGCGCGCGCTTGTTGGTAGCCTCCTTTATCTTTTTCCTGTACCCTCCCTCCGTTTTAAGCAGCCCATTGCGCTCCTGGATTGCCTAAATGACAAGTAGATGCGCCCTGCTAGGTCATTGCATCCTGCGCTCAAGTTATTCAATTTTCCTCCCTCTAATATGCGTCACAATTATACTAATATCCATAGAGGGAACAAAACTGATGCACTAAATGATGGTTATATTAATGCCCATAGTAAGGCTACATTCACACGTCAGTATTTTCCTATATCCCGATTTTCGGTCAGTTTTTTGCGGATCCGTTGTTCCTGAAAATGTTTCCGTATGTCATCCGTTTTTTGCGGATACGCAAAAAACGGAAACATGTATAAATTTCAATAATCAAATAAAGTTGTTTGGATTTCTTTGAAAAATTTTTTTTAAAAATAAAATAAAAATTTGTTATGTGTTTCCAGGAACGGATTCCGCATAAAACGGATGACATACGGAATGACATCCGAATGTCTTCCGTTTTTTGCGGATCCATTGACTTTGTATTGTACCAGGATCCGAATTTTGCAGAAAAGAATAGGACATGTTTTATATTTAAACGGACATGCGGAACGGAACAACGGAAACGGACAGCACACATTGTGCTGTCCGATTTTTTTTCCAGGACCCATTGAAAATGAATGGGTCCAGATCTGGTCCTGATCTGTTCCGCGAAAAACGGAACAGATCAGGAAAGAAAAAACGGACGTGTGAATGGACCCTAAGAACGTATATGCAGCACTCCTAAAGATATGCATTAACCCCATGGATGTCAATTTGGTTTATTTTCCGTGAGGGTCAATTCATAACACAGTGTATTGTTTCATTAAGACAGTGATGCCCAACCTACGGCCCGCGAAGCCATGTCATGCGGCCCGCGCAGTAACAGGACTTTAGCAGCGCAGGGCGCGCTGCGAGCGGTACAGGCAGCAAAGCTACATGTATGATATAAAATGTAATTTATGGCATTAGATGTCCTTGCAGCTTGTACATAGAAAACACCAAAAGAGAGAAAATAGGGCTCGCACTCAATAATATTATGAATATATAAATTTTATTAGTGTCTCCATACGAGACAAATCACAATTAAAACACATAGAAAACAATGGATGATGGAAAATGAGCACACAGAATGACATGGAGCACGACCAAATTACTAAGATGGCAAATAAATACAAAAATGAGTATATAAATATAGCACTAAGTGTGCATGTAAACCAAATAGAATATCAGTAATACAGGTCCTTCTCAAAAAATTAGCATATTGTGATAAAGTTCATTATTTTCTGTAATGTACTGATAAACATTAGACTTTCATATATTTTAGATTCATTACACACCAACTGAAGTAGTTCAAGCCTTTTATTGTTTTAATATTGATGATTTTGGCATACAGCTCATGAAAACCCCAAATTCCTATCTCAAAAAATTAGCATATCATGAAAAGGTTCTCTAAACGAGCTATTAACCTAATCATCTGAATCAACTAATTAACTCTAAACACCTGCAAAAGATTCCTGAGGCTTTTAAAAACTCCCAGCCTGGTTCATTACTCAAAACCGCAATCATGGGTAAGGCTGCCGACCTGACTGCTGTCCAGAAGGCCATCATTGACACCCTCAAGCAAGAGGGTAAGACACAGAAAGAAATGTCTGAACGAATAGGCTGTTCCCAGAGTGCTGTATCAAGGCACCTCAGTGGGAAGTCTGTGGGAAGGAAAAAGTGTGGCAGAAAACGCTGCACAACGAGAAGAGGTGACCGGACCCTGAGGAAGATTGTGGAGAAGGACCGATTCCAGACCTTGGGGGACCTGCGGAAGCAGTGGACTGAGTCTGGAGTAGAAACATCCAGAGCCCCCGTGTACAGGCGTGTGCAGGAAATGGGCTACAGGTGCCGCATTCCCCAGAAACAGCGGCAGAAGCGCCTGACCTGGGCCACAGAGAAGCAGCACTGGACTGTTGCATGTCATTCGGAAATCAAGGTGCCAGAGTCTGGAGGAAGACTGGGGAGAGGGAAATGCCAAAATGCCTGAAGTCCAGTGTCAAGTACCCACAGTCAGTGATGGTCTGGGGTGCCATGTCAGCTGCTGGTGTTGGTCCACTGTGTTTTATCAAGGGCAGGGTCAATGCAGCCGCTATCAGGGGATTTTGGAGCACTTCATGCTTCCATCTGCTGAAAAGCTTTATGGAGATGAAGATTTAATTTTTCAGCACGACCTGGCACCTGCTCACAGTGCCAACACCACTGGTAAATGGTTTACTGACCATGGTATTACTGGGCTCAATTGGCCTGCCAACTCTCCTGACCTGAACCCCATAGAGAATCTGTGGGATATTGGGAAGAGAAAGTTGAGAGACGCAAGACCCAACACTCTGGATGAGCTTAAGGCCGCTATCGAAGCATCCTGGGCCTCCATAACACCTCAGCAGTGCCACAGGCTGATTGCCTCCATGCCACGCCGCATTGAAGCCTCCTGGGCCTCCATAACACCTCAGCAGTGCCACAGGCGGATTGCCTCCATGCCACGCCGCATTGAAGCCTCCTGGGCCTCCATAACACCTCAGCAGTGCCACAGGCTGATTGCCTCCATGCCACGCCGCATTGAAGCCTCCTGGGCCTCCATAACACCTCAGCAGTGCCACGGGCTGATTGCCTCCATGCCACGCCGCAGTGAAGCATCCTGGGCCTCCATAACACCTCAGCAGTGCCACAGGCTGATGGCCTCCATGCCACGCCGCATTGAAGCCTCCTGGGCCTCCATAACACCTCAGCAGTTCCACAGGCTGATGGCCTCCATGCCACGCCGCATTGAAGCCTCCTGGGCCTCCATAACACCTCAGCAGTGCCACAGGCTGATTGCCTCCATGCCACGCCGCAGTGAAGCAATCATTTCTGCAAAAGGATTCCTGACCAAGTATTGAGTGCAGAACTGAACATAATTATTTGAAGGTTGACTTTTTTTGTATTAAAAACACTTTTCTTTTATTAGTCAGATGAAATATGCTAATTTTTTGAGATAGGAAATTTGGGTTTTCATGAGCTGTAGCCAAAATCATCAATATTAAAACAATAAAAGGCTTGAACTACTTCAGTTGTGTGTAATGAATCTAAAATATATGACAGTCTAATGTTTATCAGTACATTACAGAAAATAATGAACTTTATCACAATATGCTAATTTTTTTAGAAGGACCTGTACATGTAATCAGGCAGAGCTATACAGGCTAGGTAAAGATATCATATATAGTATAACCAAAGTCTACATGTAAAGTGACCAGTGCAAATAGTCAGAATAAATATATAACCAAAGCTGAGTAATTCATTATAACGCCATAGACCAACTACCTGTATAGTGCTCCAGCGACCCCGACGCACGTTTCACGCAAGGCTTCTTCAGGGGGAGGTGTGTGTGGAAGGGGGGGCTAGTGGGGTGGTTTATATAGCCAAAAAGACATGGCTAATGGACGAAGGGCAGCTGCAAACGATTAGGGAGCAGGGAATGTGTGGCCACACGAGGAAGGGAGACGAGTGCGCTCCAAGCTGGAACGCATCGCATCACTTCCGGTTCCTGTAGGTGAACCGCATGGTGGAACGCAAGACGCCACTTCCGGGATTCGGCAGGAGTAACAGGGTAAAGGGAAAGCTGTGACCTAATGCGCTCCAGTAGAGACATGGAACCTAACTGAAAGATGGGGGAACAAATGTAGCTTATATTTTAAAGCATGCCAGAGTGTATTGAGCCAAACTGTGGACATGACAATATACGGTACATCATATAGCACAATGAAAAACGGACCCCATACAGCGCTACAATAACAAGCATGTTGATAAATAAAATGTATAAATATATGTAATATATTACAATTAAGATGTGCAGAGAGGTGTATAGATATATAAAAAAAAACTACAAAATACACATAAAACGTATATATATATATATACATATATACACATGTGGAAGCTTGTCCCCACACATATATATATAAAACAAACCCACAGAAAATACCAAAGTAATATAAATGTATAAAGTGACAAAGGTGAATAGGGTACAGGCACTGCTGTACATATAGGAAGGAGAACAAATAGGGTGTGTGAGTGCGCGTGGACGCCCGCGCGCAGAGGGGCCCACATAAGCGCACGCGAGTGCACGCGCACACAGACACATACAAATGCATGAATGTGTAAAATAAATAATATAAGACCTATTTATATGTAAATAAAAAGTGAAGACAAAAAGGTCCAAAGAAGGACAGGTGACAAATATAATGTCCGTGCTAATGACGCCATAAAGTGAAAATACAAAGACATGGTCAATTAATCTAAGACGTGGATACATCTGTGGACCAGAATGGAGAGGAGGAGAAGAGCACGCCGAATCCCGGGTAACGATGGCAACCACACCTAAATAACTGGAGCAAAGAGCTGTTAGGGTTAATATAATATCCTTTAGGGCTGCCTTTTCTTTGGCCGACTCGTTTTTATTCCTTGTTTTACTTGTCTCTCACATAGTCTGATTTTTAATGCTGTCTTTCTTATGTGTCTCCTGTGTCAGTTATTTAGGTGTGGTTGCCATCGTTACCCGGGATTCGGCGTGCTCTTCTCCTCCTCTCCATTCTGGTCCACAGATGTATCCACGTCTTAGATTAATTGACCATGTCTTTGTATTTTCACTTTATGGCGTCATTAGCACGGACATTATATTTGTCACCTGTCCTTCTTTGGACCTTTTTGTCTTCACTTTTTATTTACATATAAATAGGTCTTATATTATTTATTTTACACATTCATGCATTTGTATGTGTCTGTGTGCGCGTACACTCGCGTGCGCTTATGTGGGCCCCTCTGCGCGCGGGCGTCCACGCGCACTCACACACCCTATTTGTTCTCCTTCCTATATGTACAGCAGTGCCTGTACCCTATTCACCTTTGTCACTTTATACATTTATATTACTTTGGTATTTTCTGTGGGTTTGTTTTATATATATATGTGTGGGGACAAGCTTCCACATGTGTATATATGTATATATATATATATACGTTTTATGTGTATTTTGTAGTTTTTTTTTATATATCTATACACCTCTCTGCACATCTTAATTGTAATATATTACATATATTTATACATTTTATTTATCAACATGCTTGTTATTGTAGCGCTGTATGGGGTCCGTTTTTCATTGTGCCATATGATGTACCGTATATTGTCATCTCCACAGTTTGGCTCAATACACTCTGGCATGCTTTAAAATATAAGCTACATTTGTTCCCCCATCTTTCAGTTAGATTCCATGTATCTACTGGAGCGCATTAGGTCACAGCTTTCCCTTTACCCTGTTACTCCTGCCGAATCCCGGAAGTGGCGTCTTGCGTTCCACCATGCGGTTCACCTACAGGAACCGGAAGTGATGCGATGCGTTCCAGCTTGGAGCGCACTCGTCTCCCTTCCTCGTGTGGCCACACATTCCCTGCTCCCTAATCGTTTGCAGCTGCCCTTCGTCCATTAGCCATGTCTTTTTGGCTATATAAACCACCCCACTAGCCCCCCCTTCCACACACACCTCCCCCTGAAGAAGCCTTGCGTGAAACGTGCGTCGGGGTCGCTGGAGCACTATACAGGTAGTTGGTCTATGGCGTTATAATGAATTACTCAGCTTTGGTTATATATTTATTTTGACTATTTGCACTGGTCACTTTACATGTAGACTTTGGTTATACTATATATGATATCTTTACCTAGCCTGTATAGCTCTGCCTGATTACATGTATTACTGATATTCTATTTGGTTTACATGCACACTTAGTGCTATATTTATATACTCATTTTTGTATTTATTTGCCATCTTAGTAATTGGGTCGTGCTCCATGTCATTCTGTGTGCTCATTTTCCATCATCCATTGTTTTCTATGTGTTTTAATTGTGATTTGTCTCGTATGGAGACACTAATAAAATTTATATATTCATAATATTATTGAGTGCGAGCCCTATTTTCTCTCTTTTGGTGTTTTACCACACGTGCTGGCTCTGCACGGGTACTCACTTCTGTGAGTCATTTTGGTGCTTATTAGCTTGTACATAGGACAAACCAAAAGAGAAGTCCGAAAAAGCCTAAATGAACATAAATCAAATATTAAGAGGTATATTGAATCTCAAAATAAAAAAGAAGGTAATAAAGATGTTAAAAAATATAATGAAACCATATTGTTGCATCATTGTTTCGAAATGGGACACAAATGACACAAATTAAAATGGACTGTATTAGAATGGGTTAATCCTAGTACGATACCAGATGATAATAAACGTAAATTACTACAACATGACACTAGATGGGAGACAAAAATGCAAACAATGAAACCAAAAGGATTGAATGATATTTGCGACTTTAGGCTATTCCTGTGATCAGCTCCGACGTAACTGTTCTTAAATGCTTTTAATCGTTTTTATTCATTTTTATGATATAATTATGAGATTTGCATATACTGAGACGTAACCATGCTGTAATTAAGGAGCCTGGTTACACTCCATAGTTACGTACGAGTAAGGGGCCGTGACCCATAAAACGTTAAGTAGTATAGGATAAAAATCAGCTCAGCGTTCTCAAGAAAAGAGAGGCCAGTGAGCCGAACGATGTAAAGAAACAATAAAGGATTTGAAAGTGGAGGCGGCGCTTCCGATGAGCGAGTATTTCTTGATTTCTCACGGAATAACTTTGGAACACTTTTACTTATACAAGCTATTCTGAGATTTTTTTTCTCCTGACACAATGTACTTCATGAGACAATACATTTCACCCTTATTTATGGAAAAAATCCTAAATTTACCAAAAAGTTTGAAAAATTCGCAATTTTCTAAATTTTTATTTCTCTGCTTTGAACTAAATTACTTAACATTCCCAATATGTCCACTTTATGTTGACATAATTTTGTAAATGTCATTTTATTTTTCAGGAAGTTAGAAGGCTTAGAATTTCAGAAGCAATTCCGAAAATGTTTAAGAACATTTCCAAAACCCACTTTTTAAGGACCAGTTCAGATCTGAAGTCACTTTGTGATGCTTACATAATAAAAACCACCCATGAATGACCCCATTTTAGAAACTACACCCCTCTAGGTATTCAAACGGATTTGACAAACTTTGTTACCCCTTTAGTTGTTCCACAATTAAAGGAAAATGGAGATAAAATTAAAAAATTTCACTTTTTTGGCAGATTTTTAATTTTAATCCATTTTTTATGTAACACATCATGAGTTAACAGCCAAACAAAGCTCAATATTTATTACCCTGATTCTGCAATTTACATAAACACCCCACATGTGGTGGTAAACTGATGTACAGGCGCTAGGCAGGGCACAGAAGAAAAGGAACGCCGTATGGTTTTAGGAAGGCGGATTTTGCTGGGCTGGTTTTTAGACCATGTCCCATTTGAAGCCCCCCTGATGCACCCTTACATTAGAAACTCACAAAAAGTGACCCCCTTTTGGAAACTATGTGATAAGATTACAGTTTTATTGTTATTATATTTAGGGTACATATAGCTCTATATTATGTTTTGGCACAGTTTTCATTTCATGTTTTTTACAATGTTCATCTGAGTTTTTTCAGTTTTACATAATAAAGCATTTAAAAAAAAAAAAAGTTTGTCTCCATTTTCTGAACGCCATATATTTTAGACTTTTCTGACGAGCGTCTTGTGCAGGGGCTTGTTTTTTGCATTTTTTATTGGTACAATTTTTGGGTATATATGATTTTTTGATCATTAAATATTACACTTTATGGGGCAAGGTGACAAAAAAAATTGGCTTTTTTTTTTATAGCCTTTACCGGTGAGGATAGTTCATGGGATATTTTTATAGAGCAGATTGTTACAGACTTGGCAATACCTAATATGTATAATTTTTCTTATTTAAGTTTTACACAATAAAAGCATTTTTGAAACAAAAAAAATTATGTTTTAGTGTCTCCATAGTCTGAGAGCCATCATTTTGTGGCCGGTTGTCTTAGGTAGGGTCTCATTTTTTGAGGGATGATGTGATAGTTTGATTGGTACTATTTTGGGGGCATACACCTTTTTAATCGCTTGGTGTTGCACTTTTTGTGACGTAAATGGCTTTTTTGGCACTGTGTAAGAAAAATAAATAAAAAGTGTTCACCTGAAGGGTTAGGTCATGTGATATTGTTAGAGAGCTGGTTGTTACGGACACAGCAATACCTAATATATCTATACTTAAATTTTTTTATTTCACTTTAACACAATAAAAGCATTTTTTAAACAAAAAAAATCATATTTATATACAAGATCTTGTACCAGCTGTTTATTCAGTTGTCTTATGCTAATGTCTTGGATTGTCATTGTATTCTGCTAGCAACTGACTGATTTGTGTATATTTATTGTGAAAAAACTCAATAAAAACTTATTGATTAAAAAATAATATTTTAGTGTCTCCATAGTCAAAGAGCCATATTTTTTATTTATTTTTTAACGATTGTCTTAAGGCTGATTATTTGCTGGTTTGATTGGTACCATTTTGGGGGGCTTTTGATCACTTGGTGATGTACTTTTTGTGATGTAAGGTGACAAATGTTTTTTTTTTTGCACCGTTTATTTTTTATTTTTTTACTGTGTTTATCTGAGGGGGTAAATTATGTGATATATTCATAGAACCGGTCGTTACAGACGTGGCAATACCTAATATGTGCAATTTGTCTTTCTTTCTTTTTTAATTATAAAATCAGGGAAAAGGGCATTTTTTATTATAAAAACTTTTTATTTTCCTTTTTTTTATTTTACTTTATTTCTGTCCCATTCTGGACAAGGACACAAGCAGTCACAGTACTTAAGAAAAAACGGAAAAAAAAATACCAGCACCGTGCAAAAAAACTACGCTGCACTTTGATTTATATTCCACTTTACTGGACATTAACAGACTCATACGCCTGATTACAGTCAAGAATCACTTTTTTTTTCATGATGATTCGACCGTCTGTAAAAAGGAAAATAATGAAGAAGACAAAGAAAACCATTCGAATACAACTAATGTTTAGGGACTTAGTTTCCAAGAGCAACTGACTAAACAAAACCTGTATGAATTGAGTGAAGAATCCACACCCAAAATAGCCCTTGATCAGGTAGTACCTGGAAAAACAACTAAACTTGATTTCTATCCGATCCAAACTAGAACAAAAAGCATGGAAAAATGCCAAACAATTATGGAACCAAGAACTGAAGACCTTACAAACAAACATCAAAAATGATTTTTTTTTTTAAAGCGTTTAAGAATATCGGTATGTCCTTTTCCCAATACAAAGCTCTAAAAGAACTACAATCTAATAAAATTAAAAAAATCACCATTCGCAACTCTGATAAAGGAGGAGCGGTGGTGGCATTAAGCAGTGAAGAATATGAATAAGCTATTACCAATATTTTACACGACAAGGAAACCTATCGTCAACTTAATAGAGACCGAACAAAGGATCTTAGTGAAGCACTCGTACTAATCCTAGAGGAAGGATCGTCTATGGGAGCTATTAGCAATAAGGAGAAGGACTCTCTATATGTTGCCAACCTGTGTATCCCAATAATGTACGGTCTTCCTAAAATTCATAATAATGACCCTGCGCTGTCATACCCCTACCGTTATTTGAGAAGCTCTGCCTATGGCTGGACTTTCACCTCTGGCTGCACGGGTTCCCAGCTTTTTGAAGGACAGTAAAGACGTTTTGAATGTCATGAACTGAATCCATTGGGACGCTTCTTTTTGTTCATGGGTTACCATCCAGGCTTTGTATCCCTCCATTCCCCGCTTAGCTGCCATGTCTGCGTTCTAATCCCATCTTCATAAATCTAGGGGGTCATTTATCAAACTGGTGTAAAGTAGAACTGGCTCAGTTGCCCATAGCAACCAACCAGGTTCCAACTTTTATTTTCCAAAGGCTCTGTCAAAAATGAAAGGTGAAATATGAATGGTTGCTATGGGCAACTAAGCCGGGTCTACTTTACGCCAGTTTGATAAATGACCCCCATAGTGATTATCCTGAGACTTTTAAAAAATATATAATTGAAGTCTCTCATTCTCTGCTTACTAATTATTATTTTTCTTTTAATTATACAGGTCCTTCTAAAAAAATTAGCATATTGTGATAAAGTTCATTATTTTCTGTAATGTACTGATAAACATTAGACTTTCATATATTTTAGATTCATTACACACCAACTGAAGTAGTTCAAGCCTTTTATTGTTTTAATATTGATGATTTTGGCTACAGCTCATGAAAACCCAAATTCCTATCTAAAAAAAATTAGCATATCATGAAAAGGTTCTCTAAACGAGCTATTAACCTAATCATCTGAATCAACTAATTAACTCTAAACACCTGCAAAAGATTCCTGAGGCTTTTAAAAACTCCCAGCCTGGTTCATTACTCCAAACCGCAATCATGGGTAAGACTGCCGACCTGACTGCTGTCCAGAAGGCCATCATTGACACCCTCAAGCAAGAGGGTAAGACACAGAAAGAAATTTCTGAACGAATAGGCTGTTCCCAGAGCGCTGTATCAAGGCACCTCAGTGGGAAGTCTGTGGGAAGGAAAAAGTGTGGCAGAAAACGCTGCACAACGAGAAGAGGTGACCGGACCCTGAGGAAGATTGTGGAGAAGGACCGATTCCAGACCTTGGGGGACCTGCGGAAGCAGTGGACGGAGTCTGGAGTAGAAACATCCAGAGCCACCGTGTACAGGCGTGTGCAGGAAATGGGCTACAGGTGCCGCATTCCCCAGAAACAGCGGCAGAAGCGCCTGACCTGGGCTACAGAGAAGCAGCACTGGACTGTTACTCAGTGGTCCAAAGTACTTTTTTCGGATGAAAGCAAATTTTGCATGTCATTCGGAAATCAAGGTGCCAGAGTCTGGAGGAAGACTGGGGAGAGGGAAATGCCAAAATGCCTGAAGTCCAGTGTCAAGTACCCACAGTCAGTGATGGTCTGGGGTGCCATGTCAGCTGCTGGTGTTGGTCCACTGTGTTTTATCAAGGGCAGGGTCAGTGCAGCCGCTATCAGGAGATTTTGGAGCACTTCATGCTTCCATCTGCTGAAAAGCTTTATGGAGATGAAGATGTCATTTTTCAGCACGACCTGGCACTTGCTCACAGTGCCAAAACCACTGGTAAATGGTTTACTGACCATGGTATTACTGGGCTCAATTGGCCTGCCAACTCTTCCTGACCTGAACCCCATAGAGAATCTGTGGGATATTGGGAAGAGATAGTTGAGAGACACAAGACCCAACACTCTGGATGAGCTTAAGGCCGCTATCGAAGCATCCTGGGCCTCCATAACACCTCAGCAGTGCCACAGGCTGATTGCCTCCATGCCATGCCGCATTGAAGCATCCTGGGCCTCCATAACACCTCAGCAGTGCCACGGGCTGATTGCCTCCATGCCACGCCGCATTGAAGCCTCCTGGGCCTCCATAACACCTCAGCAGTGCCACGGGCTGATTGCCTCCATGCCACGCCGCATTGAAGCCTCCTGGGCCTCCATAACACCTCAGCAGTGCCACGGGCTGATTGCCTCCATGCCACGCCGCATTGAAGCCTCCTGGGCCTCCATAACACCTCAGCAGTGCCACGGGCTGATTGCCTCCATGCCACGCCGCATTGAAGCATCCTGGGCCTCCATAACACCTCAGCAGTGCCACAGGCTGATTGCCTCCATGCCACGCCGCATTGAAGCCTCCTGGGCCTCCATAACACCTCAGCAGTGCCACGGGCTGATTGCCTCCATGCCACGCCGCATTGAAGCAGTCATTTCTGCAGAAGGATTCCCGACCAAGTATTGAGTGCATAACTGAACATAATTATTTGAAGGTTGACTTTTTTTGTATTAAAAACACTTTTCTTTTATTGGTCGGATGAAATATGCTAATTTTTTGAGATAGGAAATTTTGGGTTTTCATGAGCTGTATGCCAAAATCATCAATATTAAAACAATAAAAGGCTTGAACTACTTCAGTTGGTGTGTAATGAATCTAAAATATATGAAAGTCTAATGTTTATCAGTACATTACAGAAAATAATGAACTTTATCACAATATGCAAATTTTTTGAGAAGGGCCTGTATGTGGAACCAATTACCAATGACTCAGCATGGCCACTACACTTTGAATGGAGCTGTGCTTCCTGTCCTATTCAAAGTGCTAGTTCTAGCATCGGAGACTGCAGGAAACGGGTGATAGCGGGGATGCAAGGTGTTGGCCTCCCACTAATTGAATATAGATAAACTATCCTACAGGCCAGGGGTACTCGAGTACTTTTCGTAAAGGTCCATTTACCCAAGCTGTCTTACATTTAGACCATTTTCTACGCCATAAACAGGCGTAGAAGAAGATAAATGAGTAGGGCATAGCGGCCCGTCCTTGCCACACACACTTTTTTCGACCTGCCATGAGCGGGGAGAAGTCACAGATTGCGGCGCAAAGGATGTTTGTGCTGCAATCTGCGCCAGAAATTTGCCTAATTTAGGCGTATTACTGGTTAGTAATGACTCCCTCTACATGGGTCCATAATATAACTGGTTGGAACTAAAGAGGATCCTGCTAATAACCCTAAGGGGAAAATGCCATAAGGCAAGTAATAGAGGAGCACAAGGCATTCCCCATTACACATTCTATGTATTAAAAAAAAAAAGTTTTTGGTGTTTTTTTTAATTGAAAAACCTAAATGGCGCTAAAAACATCAGGAGGGACATGTGTAAGCCTACCCCTTATGCCATCTAATGGACAGATAGCGCTAGGAGATGTATACATTTTAGATAAATAAAATCAGTAAACTAGGTATAGTAATGCTCAATATAATAAGCGGGAGTTTTCCGTAACTTTCCCAGGAACAGATAAAAACAGCAACATTAAAAACTGAGGTGAACAAATGCAAACACAATTAATAAAATAAAAAGTAAGACCACACCGGCGCTGTCTTTGTGATTTTATGTTTAGTATAAATGTAGTCTGACACTTCACTGCCGGTTAACAGAGGAGGAACGTTGAGGAGAAGGAATGTACTATAGATGGAGGTACGTGAAGATAAGGAATAGATCCTGACGAAGGGGGACACCCTGAAACGTGTTTTTATAAAGTTTTTCCGTTGCCCTGTATGAATACACTTGTTATGGTGGATAGGCTGGCATCTATGGTAGAGCGAGCCATGAGCGACCGCCCGTTCTCATAGCACTTCACCCCCACTGAATGAGCAGCCAGTTTTCAGGAAGAAACACTTCCGTCCCAATCATCGGCTGCTCTTTCCATGTAAAAGCGCCATAAGTGTTCATTGTGACTACATATGAGAAAAAGAAGTAATACTGCCCCCTGGTGGTAGCTTTTTGTAGTCTTTTCATATGTAGCCCAAATAAAAAATCTAATGTGCAAATTCAGGATAGACATATAATCATCAATAAGGATCCTGAGGTTACAGGAACTCTTGTGTCATCCAGTGTTCTGGCCGAGATCCCGCCGGCGCATGCGCATTGTGATGACCATTGTGGACAGCAGCATCGATCCATGCAGTGCGCATGTGCCGGCGGGATCTCGGCCAGTACACCGGATGACACAAGAGGCTTACAGAGCGGGCCAAGCACCAGGCTATGGAGGGGTTATGTGAGAAGGATGAGCGGCCTGGGCACTTACAGCCCGAACGCCACCCCTGGGCACTTGCGAGCCCTCATTTACATATGAATAAAACTGCGTTTTTGCCTCAAAACAAAAGGACAAAGGCATCACCTGACTCATGTATAGTTATGCTACAGTGCTATGTAAGCAGTGTATAAAGGCAAACTGTGGTGACAGACTTCCTTTAAAAGATAACTCGTCTAAAATGCACTTTTGGATAGATGTAACTCCAGGATTTCAGATACGGGCACTAAACCTGTACTACTGTGTAGCTTAGCAGTCAAAATATACATAATGCTAGTAATGATCACTGGAGGAGATGTCATGACCAATACAGGATGCCTGTCACGGACGTACCGAGATATACGGACGTCCCGGCGACGTGAGTGGCAGGAGATCTGTGAGACTGGCAACACGTGGTTTGATCTGACAGGTTTTCCTTGTGGATCACTAGGCATCTGTGTTGTTTCTGGTAATGGCCATACCCCTTGCCTCCAGGTGTTGCTCATGTGGTCATTTAACCTTCCTTATTTATAGTTGCTTCTCCCACAATGCTGTGCGGTTTATAGCTTCTGCTGGACCTTTGGATAGTTGGTGGTTGGATCTCGGCTCAGTTCCTGGTGCTTCCATAGCCCCTTTGAAGTTAAGTCTTTCCTTTCCCTTTTGTATTTTGTTTGGGTTCTGTGTGTTGTATTTCCCTATTGTTTGTATTAGGCCTGAGGGAGACTCCTGTTCGTCCTTCCTTTAGGAGGAACAGGTAGTCTTGTCCCTGCCATTAGTATCCGGGTCCTATAGGGCTAGATAGGACTCTAGGTATTCCTGCGTATGAACCTACCTCTGGGGTCTGTTCATACTGGTAGTCAGTCAGGATTTTTTGTTAGGGTTTCACTAGGAGGTGTCCATCTTCCTTCCCTAGTTCTCAGGCCCGATTCCCTGTTCCCCCTTCCCTCCTATGCTCAGTGTGGTGTTTCCTTCCCACACCGATGCGTGACAATGCCATTCAATCTTATTTATTGCAACCAGTAGATATTGATATAATTTTTTATTTTCTTTTTTTCTTTTACTCACTTATATAGCACTGACATATTCCACAGCGCTTTACAGACTCTATGCTCACAATCTAAGTTCCCTATTAGCAGGGGAGGGCTGGCAGCCTTAGTCCTGGGGGCAAATCCAGTCAAGTAGCCCATTTTAGCCCCGCCCATTATTAAAAGCCCCTCCTACATATAAAAGGCCACTCCCAACAAACACTGCACAGCTGACATTCTATAGTTGCGGCCGGTCCTGGCTGCACTGCCTGCTTCACATCATACAATAAACTGCAGGCTACAGCCAGGAAGCTACTCCGCTCTCCTCCCTCCCCAGATCCTGCTCAAGGCCTGTGGTTCCCCCCACCATCTGCCACCCGCCCGTGGCCTGCTGCCCCCTATGGCCGTCCTCACCCAGCTCTGAATCCTCCTCCTGCAAATGGCAGGGGGGGAGCCGGAGCATCTCCTCTCCTACATAGCACCACATACCTCTTACATCCAGTGATGTCACCTTTGTTGTAGACTTTCTTTTTCCTCATCTTCTCCATTCAGACCAGACCGCCATGATGATTTGTCAGCCATCTCCCGTCTCTGCAGAGATTAACAAACAGACATTAGTTTCCCACATTTGCATCATCTTCACATCTTCTGAACACCCTTTCCTGCCACCCCCAATACTGTGCCCGCTGTGCCCCCAATACTATACTGCAGAAACAGTCCCCCTGGAAATACTACTACCACGCAGATAGTGCCCCCAATACTGTGCTCGCTGTGCCCCCAACACTATACTGCAGAAACAATCCCCCTGGAAATACTGCTACCACACAGATAGTGCCCCCAATACTGTGCCCACTGTGCCCCCAATACTATACTGCAGATACAGTCCCCCTGGAAATACTACTACCACACAGATAGTGCCCCCAATACTGTGCCCGCTGTGCCCCCAATACTATACTGCAGAAACAGTCCCCCTGGAAATACTACTACCACACAGATAGTGCCCCCAATACTGTGCCCGCTGTGCCCCCAATACTATACTGCAGAAACAGTCCCCCTGGAAATACTACTACCACACAGATAGTGCCCCCAATACTATACTGCAGAAACAGTCCCCCTGGAAATACTACTACCACACAGATAGTGCCCCCAATACTGTGCCCACTGTGCTCCCCAATACTATACTGCGGAAACAGTACCCCTGGAAATACTACTACCACACAGATAGTGCCCCTTCAACAATTATTGGCACACAGTGCTCTAAAAAATAACTGCGCCCAGACACTAATAGTATAAAGATAATGTCCCCCCAAAATAATTGTGCTAAGCTGATACTATGCCAGGGTGCCCCCAAAGTAACAGTGCTCCCCAAAATCCCACCAATAGAAATAATTCTCTGTCAGAGCACACTTAGTAGTTATAATGCCCCTATAGTGCCCATACTAGTAATCATGTTCCTCATAGCCCCCAGTAGTAGTAAAGCTCCTCATAATACCTCCTAGTTGTAATATTTCTCCCTATAATATGACAGTACATGAAATACCCCCGCTTAGTGCCTGCAGTTGAGCTAATGTCCCCATAATGTATGCCAGTATAAAATACCCCTATATAGTGCCCTAGTAAATGCCCTCATAGTGCTCCTCTCCCCCTTCCCCATAGTGTCCCCTATAATATGCCAGTAAAAAAAGCCCCTTAGTGCCCCCAGCAGATGCCCCTAAAGTGCTCCTCTCCCCAATAACGTGCCAGTAAAAAAAATGCCCCTTCTTAGTGCCACCATATGCCCCAATAGAGCTCCACTCCCCCATAGTGCCCCCAAATAACGCCCCATAGTGCCGCTCTCCCCTATAGTGCCTCCCATAATGTGTCAGTAAAAAATGCCACCTTAGTGCCACCAGATGCCATAGTGCCCCCATAATGTGCAAGTAAAAAAATGCCCCTTCTTAGTGCCACCATATGCCCCAATAGAGCTCCACTCCCCCATAGTGCCCCCAAATAACGCCCCATAGTGCCGCTCTCCCCTATAGTGCCTCCCATAATGTGCCAGTAAAAAATGCCACCTTAGTGCCACCAGATGCCATAGTGCCCTCATAATGTGCCAATAAAAAAGGCCCCTTTTGAGCACCCACTTCCCCATAGTGCCTCCAAATAATGCCCCTATAGTGACACTAGATGCCCCATAGTGCCGCTCTCCCCTATAGTGCCCCCCAGAATGTGCCAATAATTTAAAAAAAATACCCCTTTAGAGCCCTCAGATACCCCCATGGTGCCCCCCCCCCCCCCATAATAAAACAACACCGGCGCTGTCATTTTGATTTTAGGTTTAGTATAAATGTAGTCTGACACTTCACTGCCGAAGAGGAGGAACGTTGAGGAGAAGGAATGTACTATAGATGGAGGTACGTGAAGATAAGGAATAGATCCTGACGAAGGGGGACACCCTGAAACGTGTTGATGTTTTTATAAAGTTTTGCCGTTGCCCTGTATGAATACACTTGTTATGGTGGATAGGCTGGCATCTATGGTAGAGCGAGCCATGAGCGACCGCCCGTTCTCATAGCACTGAATGAGCAGCCAGTTTTCAGGAAGAAACACTTCGTCCCAAACATCGTCTGCTCTTCCCAGCATGTAAAAGCGCCATGAAGTGTTCATTGTGACTACATATGAGAAAAATAAGTAATACTGCCCCCTGGTGGTAGCTTTTTGTAGTCTTTTCATATGTAGCCCAAATTAAAAATCTAATGTGCAAATTCAGGATAGACATATACAGGTCCTTCTAAAAAAATTAGCATATTGTGATAAAGTTCATTATTTTCTGTAATGTACTGATAAACATTAGACTTTCATATATTTTAGATTCATTACACACCAACTGAAGTAGTTCAAGCCTTTTATTGTTGTAATATTGATGATTTTGGCATACAGCTCATGAAAACCCAAATTTCCTATCTCAAAAAATTTGCATATTTCATCCGACCAATAAAAGAAAAGTGTTTTTAATACAAAAAAAGTCAACCTTCAAATAATTATGTTCAGTTATGCCCTCAATACTTGGTCGGGAATCCTTTTGCAGAAATGACTGCTTCACTGCGGCGTGGCATGGAGGCAATCAGCCTGTGGCACTGCTGAGGTGTTATGGAGGCCCAGGAGGCTTCAATGCGGCGTGGCATGGAGGCAATCAGCCTGTGGCACTGCTGAGGTGTTATGGAGGCCCAGGATGCTTCAATGCGGCGTGGCATGGAGGCAATCAGCCTGTGGCACTGCTGAGGTGTTATGGAGGCCCAGGAGGCTTCAATGCGGCGTGGCATGGAGGCAATCAGCCTGTGGCACTGCTGAGGTGTTATGGAGGCCCAGGATGCTTCAATGCGGCGTGGCATGGAGGCAATCAGCCTGTGGCACTGCTGAGGTGTTATGGAGGCCCAGGATGCTTCCATAGCGGCCTTAAGCTCATCCAGAGTGTTGGGTCTTGCGTCTCTCAACTATCTCTTCCCAATATCCCACAGATTCTCTATGGGGTTCAGGTCAGGAGAGTTGGCAGGCCAATTGAGCACAGTGATACCATGGTCAGTAAACCATTTACCAGTGGTGTTGGCACTGTGAGCAGGTGCCAGGTCGTGCTGAAAAATGAAATCTTCATCTCCATAAAGCTTTTCAGCAGATGGAAGCATGAAGTGCTCCAAAATCTCCTGATAGCTAGCTGCATTGACCCTGCCCTTGATAAAACACAGTGGACCAACACCAGCAGCTGACCTGGCACCCCAGACCATCACTGACTGTGGGTACTTGACACTGGACTTCAGGCATTTTGGCATTTCCCTCTCCCCAGTCTTCCTCCAGACTCTGGCACCTTGATTTCCGAATGACATGCAACAGTCCGGTGCTGCTTCTCTGTAGCCCAGGTCAGGCGCTTCTGCCGCTGTTTCTGGTTCAAAAGTGGCTTGACCTGGGGAATGCGGCACCTGTAGCCCATTTCCTGCACACGCCTGTACACGGTGGCTCTGGATGTTTCTACTCCAGACTCAGTCCACTGCTTCCGCAGGTCCCCCAAGGTCTGGAATCTGTCCTTCTCCACAATCTTCCTCAGGGTCCGGTCACCTCTTCTCGTTTTTCTTTCTGTGTCTTACCCTCTTGCTTGAGGGTGTCAATGATGGCCTTCTGGACAGCAGTCAGGTCGGCAGTCTTACCCATGATTGCGGTTTTGAGTAATGAACCAGGCTGGGAGTTTTTAAAAGCCTCAGGAATCTTTTGCAGGTGTTTAGAGTTAATTAATTGATTCAGATGATTAGGTTAATAGCTCGTTTAGAGAACCTTTTCATGATATGCTAATTTTTTTAGATAGGAATTTGGGGTTTTCATGAGCTGTGTGCCAAAATCATATTAAAACAATAAAAGGCTTGAACTACTTCAGTTGGTGTGCAATGAATGCAAAATATATGACAGTCTAATGTTTATCAGTACATTACAGAAAATAATGAACTTTATCACAATATGCTAATTTTTTTAGAAGGACCTGTATATATATAATCATCAATAAGGATCCTGAGGTTACAGGAACTCTTGTGTCATCCAGTGTTCTGGCCGAGATCCCGCCGGCGCATGCAGAGTTTTTGCCTCTGGTGAACATCAAAGCAAAAGGACAAAGGCATCACCTGACTCATGTATAGTTATGCTACAGTGCTATGTAAGCAGTGTATAAAGGCAAACTGTGGTGACAGACTCCCTTTAAAAGATAACTCGTCTAAAATGCACTTTTGGATAGATGTAACTCCAGGATTTCAGATACGGGCACTAAACCTGTACTACTGTGTAGCTAGGCAGTCAAAATATACATAATGCTAGTAATGACCACTGGAGGAGATGTCATGACCAACACTGGATGCCTGCCACGGACGTACCGAGACATACGGACGTCCCTGCGACAGTGAGTGGCAGGAGATCTGCGAGACTGGCAACACGTGGTTTGATCTGACAGGTTTTCCTTGTGGATCAATAGGCGTCTGTGTTGTTTCTGGTAATGGTCACACCCCTTGCCTCCAGGTGTTGCTAATGTGGTCATTTAACCTTCCTTATTTGTAGTTGCTTCTCCCACAATGCTGTGCGGTTTATAGCTTCTGTTGGATCTGTGGATAGTTGTTGGTTGGATCTCGGCTCAGTTCCTGGTGCTTCTATAGCCCCTTTGAAGTTAAGTCTTTCCTTTCCCTTTTGTATTTTGTTTGGGTTTTGTGTGTTGCATTTCCCTATTGTTTGTATTAGGCCTGAGGGAGACTCCTGTTCGTCCTTCCTTTTGGAGGAACAGGTGTCTTGTCCCTGCCATTAGTATCAGGGTCCTATAGGACTCTAGGTATTCCTGCGTATGAACACACCTACCTCTGCGGTCTGTTCATACTGGTAGTCAGTCAGGATTTTGGTTAGGGTTTTACTAGGAGGTGTCCATCTTCCTTCCCCAGTTCTCAGGCCTGATTCCCTGTTCCGCCCCTTCCCTCCTATGCTCAGTGTGGTGTTTCCTTCCCACACCGATGCGTGACAATGCCATTCAATCTTATTCCTTGCAACCAGTATATATGGATATAATTTTTAATTCACAAAGAGATGAAAGTAGCAGAATCCGCGGCGCTCACCAGTTGCAGTTGTCTTTATTTCTTTATTGCTTTGCAAAAACATCCAGACATCACAGGGCTGAGGCGGACGAGCCTTCACCGAAACAAAAGCCGCATTAGCGGCAAGGGGCAGCAACGGCCGTTTCGTACAACCGTGCTTCCTAAATAGTGCTCCTCTCCCCCTTCCCCATGGTGTCCCCCATAATATGGCAGTAAAAAAAATGCCACTTCTTAGTGCCCCCAGCAGATGCCCCTAAAGTGCTCCTCTCCCCCATAATGTGCCAATAAAAAATGCCCCTTCTTAGTGCCACCATATGCCCCAATAGTGCTCCACTCCCCCATAGTGCCCCTAAATAACACCCCATAGTGCCGCTCTCCCCTATAGTGCCTCCCATAATGTGCCAGTAAAAAATGCCCCCTTAGTGCCACCAGATGCCATAGTGCCCCCATAATGTGACAATAAAAAAGGCCCATTTAGAGCCCCCACTTCCCCATAGTGCCCCCATAATGTGCCAATAATAAAAAAAAAAGCCCCTTTAGAGCCCCCAGATACCCTCATAGTGCTCCTCTCCCCCATGGTGCCCCTCCATAATGTGCCAGTAAGAAATGCCCCCATAGTGCCCCCCCAAATGGGCAAGAAATAAATGCCCCCAGAATGCCACCCCCCAAAAAAATTGGGTTGTAAGAAATGCCAGCTCCCCCCATAGTGCCAGTCCCCCCCCCATAGTGCCAGTCCCCCCCCCATAGTGCCAGCTCCCCCCATAGTGCCAGCTCCCCCCATAGTGCCAGCTCCCCCATTGTGCCAGCTTCCCCCCATAGTGCCAGACCCCCCCCCCCATAGTGCCAGCTCCCCCAACACAAAAAAAAACATTTAAAAAAACCCCCACTAATACTTACCTCCATCAGCAGCGATGCGATGCAGGCTTCTTCCAATGATAATGATGTCATTGCGCCACCTGAGCCGGCCTCTGATAGGCTGCAGGCATTGGTGCCTGCGGCCTATCAGAAGAACAGGGGAGGGAGACGCCTCTCCCTCCCCTGTCCCACAGCACAGCCATCTGTATCGCTGTCCTGAGGAGAATATGGAGATGAGCGCTTCCACAATGGAAGCGCTCATCTCATACTGCCCACCGCCACCACCGCCGCAATTACATCCAGGGCCGCGCCGCCTGTGGTGATCGGCGGTGCGGCCCTGAGGAATAAAAAATTAATAAATTATTTGTTAAAGATGGCCCTGCGGCCGTTTTTTTTTAGGGCGGCATGTGGGGCAATTGCCTCCCTGCCCCCCGTCCCAGCCCACCCCTGCCTTATTATATGTCTTTCTCATAATTTTATATCACTAGAAGAAGGGTACCGCCATGGGCACGGTTTGTGTGCCCATTTATGAAAATGCGTCTTTTAGTATTGGGACACCTGCACATTACACCTCACAGCTTTCATGACATCCGATTCTAAATCTGTAGCCAATAATATGGAGTTGGGCCCCCATGGCAGCTAAAACCGCTTCCACTCTTCTAGAAAGGTTTTCTACAAGATTTTGGAGTGCTAATGTTAATGGCAGAAGAGGTTTGGACGCTGCGGACATTGAGTCAGCAGAGCATTCATAACTTTTGTACGCTTTGCGCCTCAGATTTGCAATCCGATTCATTGTCCAAAGGAGCTGTGAAAAATGGAAAGTGGAATCTGATTGGCTGCTATGGGCAACTAAGCCAGTTTTCCCAGTTTTGATCAAACTCCCCCTCTGTGTCTTCTGATTAACCATAAAAAGGTTTTTTCTTGCTCTCTCCATGGAGCAATCCACATATTTTAAAAAAAGAGTTTATAATGTGTGCTTTTAAATTAGTGAGGTTTTGTAAGCCAGTTTTAAAGGGGTATTCTGGTCAGAGACATAACAGTAAGGTTTTTCGTAAATGTATGGTTGGTTTGGGGGTCAGTCTCGACAGCCAATTTGTCATGGTCTCCTCAGCTCTTCATTCAGCAACTATAATGATGGGCTGGGCATCCTGGTGCAGGAAGTGCCAGCCAATCAGATGTGGTGGTGATATGTCTGGCACGCTGACATCATCAGTCACGTGACCCCGGACATGTCACATTATCAGGAAGTGCGGCATATTTAAACAGGCAACCTGCTGCCCAAAAGTTGCCTTTGATTGGTGTCTCTGGATTCCTCACTAGCATTTCTAACTGCATATTATTCTGACTCTCCTGGACCCCAACCTCTGATTCTTGGCTGATGGTTTGGATCCTGACCAGGGCCGTCTTTACCAAGGGGCAAAAGGGGCAGCTGCCCCGAGCCCAGTTGGTCCTGGGGGGCCCAAGGCAGCTGCCTCTTGAGCCCTGCTAGCGACTGCCCCAGGTGTCAGGCTGTCAGATACACAGGGGGTGCTGCAATGCCATGCCTGCCGGCACTGAGTCCAGGCAGCGTTCTGTGAGTGAGAGCTGTGATCTAGGACCTGAGATCACATCATCACTATGTGACCAGTAACCTAGCAATATTACTGGTCACATGGCTATGAGGTCATCGCAGGTCCTACCAGGAGTGTTGTAGGAGAAGTTTGGAGCTTTTTTTGTGAAGATTACATCATAAAAAGGTGACAGGGGCTGTTATACTAAGATACTGTAAACTACTGTATAGTGGGGGCCGCCTGTATACTGTAGGGGCCGATATCAATATAGCTTCAGGAACCTTAATAAGACCTATAGTCAACATATACGATCTTGGTGGGAGATAGCAAGTTTGGAAACCTATATACAACAGGGTATGGTGTACAGAGGGTTACGCATACCTCTGAGACCAAACGTCCACCTAGAAGATACCCAGTTCACTAAAGGTTGGGAAGATCTCCTAACAGAGTGCTCTTTGAGATTATTAAAATGCCTAGCAGATTATGAGAAGGAACTTTTTAAGAAGGTAGATCAACAACTAGAGAGAGAAATCAGAGAAATACAAGAATTTGGCCAACATCCAGAGCTTCCTGACTTGGAACAAAAAATAAAGAAAAACATAGACACACTACAAAACGAAATTAAAGAAAGGAAACACGCCAAATATCTAAGAGACCGATCGGATTTCGAAAATAACAGGGTGTATATTTGGAGAAATAGAGGAAACAATAGAAACCCACAGAGAATATATAGGGATAATTAAGAGACAGAAACATCTGGGACAGAGGGCTCAGGATATAGTTCCACGGGGCAAGGGAATCGTTCGAAGGGAACTAAACGTAAGACCAAGAAAAGACAGTACCCCCCAAGGAAATCATCCCTAGAGAGACGTGAATCTCTTCAATCATGTATGAGAGATCCAACAGGAAGACAAGGCACTTTAAGTGCAAGTGGGATATCTGTACCATCTTATCCTCCAACTATGCAACCCTCACAATCTATACAACCATTCTCCTTTGGGTCATCTCAGGGAGGGAATGCGAGTCAGGCACCAACAGCTTTTCAACCTCAAACATCACAACCCCCAATCCAGACATATCCATCACAGATGAATATGGGGGTAGGAGAAAAAACAACAACTATTGCCCCCCTTTTTTTAGGCCAAACAGGGGTCCAGTTGAGGGACCGGGAGAGGTGGGGGTACAGCAAATAATCAGTAGGACATATTTTGAGGATCAAGAGGATCCAGATGAAAAACAAGTTATTAATTTGTCAAAGTATGTCTTAAAACCATCAGAAAAAATGCTGCTAAGTAAGGGCCTTACCTTTACTCCGGTCCCACAATGTGACAAGTTCCTATGGATTAAGGATGTAAACCTCTTCGCACGGAAGTTAGCTCTGCATAAAATACACAAACAAGAAAAAAGTGACTCACGGAGACTATACGACAAGGAGAGGAGATGTGTGGAGATTCTTGAGTCATTACAGCAAGAAAGTGAGGGCTATCAAATTAATCTTGACCCCCCCTTCTCGACTCTAAGACCAAAATCAAAAATGACTCCACAATTTACACAGTTCCAAGAGATAGAGACTTTAGTACAGCTGGTCACTCAGGATATTAAGTCCTTACAAATGAGGAAAGACCACCTAGTACAAAATCTCAGTAGTGAGGAACAAAAAGCCCTTGAAATTCTCAGGAAAAATGAGGATATTATAATAAAGCCGAATGACAAAGGGGGCAACATAGTCATTCAAGACAGGAATGACTATGTTGATATGGTGTTGAGACTTCATAAGGATAGGTCCACCTATCAACCCCTGGGGGGTGACCCTACAAAGGAGTTCCTGAATGATCTTAAGGAGCTTTTGGATGGAGCACTTCAGGAGAATTTAATAACAAAAGACGAATTCAAATATCTCTACAACAAAAACCCAACGATTTCCACCTTCTATGCCCTCCCAAAAGTGCATAAAGACAAGCAACCAATTCCAGGAAGACCAATTGTGTCGGGAAACGACAATCTCACACAATCTGTTAGTGAATATATCGACCAGGTACTGAGACCTTTTGTGACCACCCTACCCTCCTACATTAGGGATACAAAAGATCTTCTTTTGAAGATCAATGACATCACAGTAACACCAGACACAATTTTAGCTAGTTTGGATGTAGAGTCACTCTACAGTAATATCCAACACCCAACACCCATTAGGAATGCATGCGGTAGAGTCCTACCTTAACACGAGGAGTCAAAACTTTAATAGACACAATCAATTTGTTTTGTCATCACTAAGGTTTGTTTTAGAGCACAATTATTTTGTTTTTCAGGGACAATTTTATAAGCAAACTAATGGTACTGCGATGGGGACGTCATGTGCCCCAACGTATGCCAATTTATTTTTGGGGTGGTGGGAGAACGATCACGTTTTTACGGAAGGAATGTCGTCATATATCTGCCACATTATATTTTGGGGCAGATATATAGACTACATTCTTATCCTATGGGATGGGGGTCACTCTTTGTTTTGTGAATTCACTCAGAAATTAAATCATAACAGCATAGGGATGAAATATACCCATGAAATTCAAGAAAAAGAGATTGTGTTTCTTGACTTGAAAATAAAGAAGACTGAAAATGGCCATTTGGTAACAGAGGTCTCTAGAAAACCAACAGCAACAAATAGTTACCTGCATTGGAATAGCTGGCACCCCACATCCTTGAAGAAAGGAATCCCTGTAGGCCAGTACTTGAGGGCACGTCGGAATTGCTCCGATGAGGTCTCATTCTCTAAAGAAAGTGAACAACTCCTTCAGAGATTTCAAAAAAGAGGCTACCCAAAAAACCCTCTAAAAAAAGCCTATAATAGAGCTAATAGAATGAAGAGAGAAGACCTACTCAAAGAGAGTACCCCTAAGAAAAATGACATCATTAGATGTATTGGCACCTATGACGGGTACAATAAAGAAATATATGGAATATTGAAAAAACACTGGCACATTATTAAATCTGACAGAGATCTAAATATGATACTCACCTTGAATCCATCAGTAACATACAGACGGGGCAGGAACATTAAAGATCAGTTGGTTCATAGCCACCTAATGGAGAAGGGAGGAAATCTAGAGAGAGCGGTTGAAAGATACCGGGGATCCTCACCATGTGGTGACTGCTCTTTCTGTAGGTATGTCCCCCGCATTAAAAAGTATATAAACCCTATAGACAAGAAAGAATATGAAATTAAACAACTCATCACGTGTAAAACACAGGGGGTAGTATACTTGGCATCATGCCCATGCCCAAAGTTATACGTGGGCAAAACAGTGCAGGAGTTGAGACGTCGCATCTCAGGACATATTAGCAGTATAGAAACCGGAAAAGATACATCAATTGCCAGACACATTAAATATTTCCATAATAACAAAAGCTCTGTTTTACGATTCTGGGGCATTGAAAAAATAGTCCTAGGACCAAGGGGGGGAAATCTTGATAAAAAACTCCTACAGAGTGAGGCCCGCTGGATATTTAGGTTGGGCACAATGAGTCAACAAGGCCTCAATGAAGGATTTTCCTTCACAGCCTTTATCTAAACACAAGTAGGTACACCTTTTGAAATAATACTATTAAGAAAAATAAATATATATAAAAAAAGAGAAAAAATACAATACCTGGAAGAACGAAAGATAGTAACCCTTAGATCATTGAGCCATACGGAACCGCATTCCTCACTATAAATATAGGGATAAAAGATAAAAAGAACGGTTAAATATATAAAATAGTAATCATAAAGGATTAACCCTAAGTACCCTATAGCCAATCATCTAATTGATATTGAAAATAATAAAAAAGAATAAAAAGAAAACATGTGAAGTATAGTACAAACTTTGGCTTGAGTACAAATACACATCTAGGTGCATATATATGCACATTGATGTCATCCTTCTAATCTGGAGGTTAGAACGTATGTGCATGCGTAATAGAAGTATAGAAGTATGGTCATAAGGTCTATGACCCCAGATGTACCAGTTGTGGTATCATTGAAAATCTAAAAGTCTACACGCAGGCGCAAAGTAACATACGGATTAGAATCCAAATGTGAATATAAGCGCTTGGATGTGAAACTTCTGATCTACATAAAGTTCCCACGCATGCGCAATATCACTACATGTTGAGAATAAGAATAAAATCTAAGATTTGACGCATGCGAGTTGATGCTGGTGCTTTGGAGGAGGCTAATGACCGTACGCATGCGCATCGGAACTTGACATGATGCGACGAGAGTATCTTTGAAAAATTAAAGATCTTGCGCATGCGCAAACACATACCATCAGAAAAAGTTAAAGACCTCACGCATGCGCGCTCTCCCCCATATCGGAGCTCAATGCGGTGCGAAAGTGAGAGCATAAAGTTAAAGATCTCGCGCATGCGCATGCCCTTATATGTGATTTTGGTGCTTGGATTTAGAAGTCAAAGACTTTGGGCATGCCTGAAAATATTATACTGGAGAAGGTTAAGGACCTTGCGCACTGGAGATTGATATAATGCGATGAGAGTATCTGGAGAACTAAGGACCTTGCGCATGCGCAGAATATATGCCATCGGGAAAAGTTTAAAGACCTTGCGCATGCGCACTTTTTCTCCCCCAGACCGGAGCTCAATGCGGTGCGAAAGATAAGGTACAAAGTTAAAGATCTTGCGCATGCGCATGACTTCATCTCCTTCCGGATCGGAGGTTAAAGTCCCTTTGCAGACGTAGAATTAACGAGTAAGTAAGGAAGTGATCGGATGACGAAGAAATACTAGGAAGACATTATGATTGGGTTACTAACCTGTCATACAGGAAAGCTTGGCAATGATTGGCCACATAATAAGTAACGATCCTCCCCTAATGTTTAAAAGGGTGTAGTAGTAAAGCATTCTTGTTGACAGTAGCTCCATCCCCTGAAGAAGCCACATCTAGTGGTGAAACATGTTGGGGGAGCTCGTGTGTTAGTTTTTAGATTAGGAGCGATGGGGACCGAGTGTTGTAGCAGGGAGTAACTGCAGACTCAATCGTGCTTCAACACCAGTGATTGAGAATTACCTAAGAGAAAGAGATTGCAAATGCAATGATTTAGGATGAAGGACTAAGTGTATCTCCAGCATTTGTTCAAATAGACAAATAAAGTAAGCTCACTGCTGACAAAGCAAGCGTGGGATGAGCGAATGCTAGGAGGTAGTATATAAGGGTGAAGCAACCCTTATCTCAACCACCAGAGTCCAACCGCACCTATAGTTTTAAACTATTCTTTGTTCTCCCGCCATTATATATTTTTATAAATAAAATGAAATAAATGTTATGTTTTAACAGACCAGAAACGGGAGTTTATTAGTCTAGGCAACTAGGCTAATTGAATTAAATTATAAGTTGAAGATCCCGGGTCCACTGGGTCTTTTGAAAAATACTGTAGGGGTCTGTATACTGTGGGGGGGCCTGTATAGTGTGGGGGGGCCTGTATAGTGTGGGGGGCCTGTATAGTGTGGGTGCTGTATAGTTTGGGGTGCTTTATACGGTGAGGTGCTATACTGCTCTACTGTATACTGTGAGGTGTTGTATACTGTGGGGTGCTGTATACTGTGGGCTGCTATACTGCTCTACTATATACTGTGGGGTACTGTATAGTGTGGGGTGCTATACTGCATACTGTGTGGTGCTGTATACTATAGGGTGCTATACTGCATACTGTGTGGTGCTGTATACTATAGGGTGCTATACTGCATACTGTGTGGTGCTGTATACTATAGGGTGCTATACTGCATACTGTGTGGTGCTGTATACTATAGGGTGCTATACTGCATACTGTGTGGTGCTGTATACTATAGGGTGCTATACTGCATACTGTGTGGTGCTGTATACTATAGGGTGCTATACTGCATACTGTGGGGTGCACTGTAACACTAGGGTGAGCCGAGCCCTGGTCTCCTTCCTGCAGAGCGGTGCCCACTTCCAGCCTGAGCCCAGCTGCCCAGAGCACTGATCCTGAGCCGCTGGAGTCTTCAGAACTGGAAGTATTTACAGTCATTCACTGTACTCTACCAGATGTGTGGATTTTGTGTGTGTGTGTGTGTTGTGGTGGATGGCGTGATTGCCTGCTAAGGTGTGGGAAGGCGGGATCCAGGGGGCCCAAGTAAATTTTTGCCCAGGGTCCAATCAATATTATTAAAGACGGCCCTGATCCTGACACTACCTCCTGGTTCTGACTTGTGACTTGGTAGCAGTTCTGATTCTGGTTTGCCCTATTTGCTATCCAGTTTTTGACTGTCTCTTTGGTTCTGATTTGTCTTATATTAGTCTTTCCAGGCTTGACCCGGTTAGTTTGTTCCGCCAATTTTTTAGTGTGGTTGTCAATCTGTCACTAGGTTTTTTCCTTCTTTGTAGGCCCCCGCACTTATCTAATAAGGGACTGTCATCCCTTACCGTCCTACTTTGTCATCAAGTAGGTAGGGACAGTAGGACGGGAAGTTCAAGGTTCACTGCTCCCTACCGTGATACAGTTACTACATATGGATTTATAAAGCTGCAATAGAAATCATCACAAGCTACCTCAATACATATGCATTCGGCTCCCCCTAGTGGTGGTTGCAGGAAAAAACCCTGTAACAGCATCCTGCAAGGAAGTAAAAGGGTTTAACACGGTAATTCCTACATTTTAAAACATAATTTATTATCTCAGTGATAAGTGGTGGTTGACAGTAGACTTAAAGGGGTGTTCTAGGAGTTTTAGGTTATCCTTTATCCCTTCTAAAACACTTTTGTTTTCCGCATGGCACTCTACAACTTCAGAACTTGATCTGAAAGATCAACCCCCTCTCATGTATATATTGTAGTCCAGGGTGCAGTCTGGCACGGGGTAGTGGTGCCTTGTACAGGGGCCTTGAGCTGTGATAAGTACAAAGACATCCCTCTTGTCCTTTTACTTAACCACCAGCATGTTTTAATTGCTTCAAATCGTGTCCATGTCATGGGTATATGGTAAATTGGAGTCTGGTACAAATCATCTGCACTCCACTACTATCTGACTTGTGGCTTTTATTACTAGGCCCATTGTTTTAATGTGAATGACTGTTTCAGAATAAATAGGCTTAAGCAGGCTAAGTGATAAAAAGGTGTACTAAATGTGATTACGGTAAATATAAGGTAAAACAGACAAATCACATACAGAATACATGGGGGGACTTCTGTCACCATGGCACATGGCCAACACCCCATGGTGATACAAAAGATAGATAGTGACCTACCACATCCTACCGGGATGAAGCACCTCTTTAATGGTTTTACCTTGTGCCCTGAATGAGACCAGTAACCTCCATTTGTAATGGAGTGCAGTTGTGTTGCTGTGTAATTGCTATTAGTATGGCTAGTGCTACTGTGTGCCTGCTTTCGAGTTGGGCTTTGTGGGATTTTTTGAGCCCCTAATTAATTGATATATTAATTTAAATATCATAGAGGGTGGCAATGTGTTGGGGTGCATGAAAGGCTGTGCTGGGGTGTGATTTATGTTCAATCTGCAGCCTGCATGTAGGGGAGTGAGAGATTGAGTGCGTGAAATAGATCGACCCTTGGCAGTCTCACCCGGGTCACATGACAGGGTGATCCCTGTACGGGAGAAGCACGAATGTGGGGGGGAACTCCTGCGCCAAAAATAGAGCACATGTGCTCATCAGTGACGTACGCACTGATCAGCGCTTAGTGGTCACAGCTCACACAAACAAAAACTGGTGCAGGGGTGGAAATATAAAAGAAAAAAAGCGTTCATATGGCTTGGTGTCTGCCGCAAAAAGATAGGGTGGAAAAAGTGATAAGGACAGAGCAGGGATTAGGGATCTGAACCTGCTGAAAAATGAACAATTAGATTTCCAGTACATAACTTCTCTGGTCTGCCTTGAGCCATTTAGAAAATTTTGGTTGGTGACTACTACTAACTCAAGGCAGTCACATTAGAATGTCACTGGTCCAATATCAAATAACACAACACTCTCAGCTGTCCTTTGTCTCAATCTGCTGAATTTGCACCTGTCTTTCCATATTGTATCGGGTAGGTCACATACAGTTGCAAGAAAAAGTATGTGAACCCTTTGGAATGATATGGATTTCTGCACAAATTGGTCATAAAATGTGATCTGATCTTCATCTAAGTCACAACAATAGACAATCACAGTCGGCTTAAACTAATAACACACAAATAATTAAATGTTACCATGTTTTTATTGAACACACCATGTAAACATTCACAGTGCAGGTGGAAAAAGTATGTGAACCCCTAGACTAATGACATCTCCAAGAGCTAATTGGAGTGAGGTGTCAGCCAACTGGAGTCCAATCAATGAGATGAGATTGGAGGTGTTGGTTACAGCTGCCCTCCCCTATGAAAAACACACACCAGTTCTGGGTTTGCTTTTCACAAGAAGCATTGCCTGATGTGAATGATGCCTCGCACAAAAGAGCTCTCAGAAGACCTACGATTAAGAATTGTTTGCTTGCATAAAGCTGGAAAGCAATCAAATAAGGTATACTGGGCACTCTAATTCATGGACTACCATATGTTTATTATAATATTGATAAAATAGCTTAAATCACTAAAAGATAATTTAAATCACTAAAAAATAATTGATATAGTACACATTTCTAAAGTCAGGCGATCAAATACAATAGTAAAACAGCAGGTAATATCTTGACTAAAATCACTATATCCCATAAATACTAAAAAGAATCTCTAAAATTTACATATGCTGTGGGAAGTGTAGAGATAGAAGTGCTAGGTGACTGTCCGCTCCTGTGAAGGTAATTCCTGAGTACAGGGACAGTTCAGATAATCCTTAGGTGAGCGTGATTGCGGCGTCCCGCTTTACTCACTTATAACAGCGCTGTTTTTTTCGGTCCTGGTGAGGTCAGCTTCTTTATAGCTGGTTGCCGGTTCTGTGTGTTGGTGCTGCTGCACAATCAAATGCAAGAGGACTCTGCCTTCCGGAGGAAAAAGCTCTGGACACCGCTCCACTGAATGATAGAGCCGGTATCCTACGAGCTCAGCGTACCCTCTTCCACGCTCTCACAGCTAGACGCTCGTCTAGTCTCAGCTGTGTTCCTGTTAAATAGTGCGGATCAGCGTGTCAGGTCGTATATCTCCGCCGCAGTTGTTAACAGAGTCCTTCTCAGTCAGTCAGCTGGCATATCCTTAGGGGGGTCTTGAGCCAAACCAGACGCGTTTCGGGGGATAATATCGCCCCTTCCTCATATTATCCCCCGAAACGCGTCTGGTTTGGCTCAAGACCCCCCTAAGGATATGCCAGCTGACTGACTGAGAAGGACTCTGTTAACAACTGCGGCGGAGATATACGACCTGACACGCTGATCCGCACTATTTAACAGGAACACAGCTGAGACTAGACGAGCGTCTAGCTGTGAGAGCGTGGAAGAGGGTACGCTGAGCTCGTAGGATACCGGCTCTATCATTCAGTGGAGCGGTGTCCAGAGCTTTTTCCTCCGGAAGGCAGAGTCCTCTTGCATTTGATTGTGCAGCAGCACCAACACACAGAACCGGCAACCAGCTATAAAGAAGCTGACCTCACCAGGACCGAAAAAAACAGCGCTGTTATAAGTGAGTAAAGCGGGACGCCGCAATCACGCTCACCTAAGGATTATCTGAACTGTCCCTGTACTCAGGAATTACCTTCACAGGAGCGGACAGTCACCTAGCACTTCTATCTCTACACTTCCCACAGCATATGTAAATTTTAGAGATTCTTTTTAGTATTTATGGGATATAGTGATTTTAGTCAAGATATTACCTGCTGTTTTACTATTGTATTTGATCGCCTGACTTTAGAAATGTGTACTATATCAATTATTTTTTAGTGATTTAAATTATCTTTTAGTGATTTAAGCTATTTTATCAATATTATAATAAACATATGGTAGTCCATGAATTAGAGTGCCCAGTATACCTTATTTGATTGTTTTCTTGTCTAGAGGAAGGGCGAATCCTCTCTACTGAGAGCACCTTCTCCAAAGCTTCACCATTCCGGTGCGTCACATATTCAATTACATAAAGCTGGAAAGGGTTATAAAAGTATCTCCAAAATCCTTGCTGTTCATCAGTCCACGGTAAGACAAATTGTCTATAAATGGAGAAAGTTCAGCACTACTGCTACTCTCCCTAGGAGTGGCCGTCCTGTAAAGATGACTGCAAGAGCACAGCGCAGACTGCTCAATGAGGTGAAGAAGAATCCTAGAGTGTCAGCTAAAGACTTACAAAAGTCTCTGGCATATGCTAACATCCCTGTTAGCGAATCTACGATACGTAAAACACTAAACAAGAATGGATTTCATGGGAGGATACCACAGAGGAAGCCACGGCTGTCCAAAAAAACATTGCTGCACGTTTACAGTTTGCACAAGAGCACCTGGATGTTCCACAGCAGTTCTGGCAAAATATTCTGTGGACAGATGAAACCAAAGTTGAGTTGTTTGTAAGACACACACAGAACTATGGGCCAGATTTATCATTAGCTCAAGTCAGAATAATGGAGTGAAAAAGTCGTAAAAAAATGCCCAAACGCTAAAACTGCGCACAAATTTGCGACTTTTTTCTGCTCTGCCAGTTTTCTGAAAGTGGGCGTGTTTTCTTATGTAAATGAATCTCTAGACAGATTTACTATTGGGACTATTTAAAAAGTCGCAAAAAAATGCGCAATTTCACTCCAGTGAGGACCATGTTTATCTTATGAGACTTTTTAATAGAACATGCCACTTTTTCGTAAAAACGTGTGACTTTTTCATAAAGATGTGAGACTTTTGTCAAGCTGCTTACTGACGGATAAACTGCTACCGTCAATCCACATTTATTACAGTCTTAAAGGGCCGATTATAAATCTGACTTGGCTAAAACTGACTTTAGCCATATGTGAAAGTGGAGTGAGCTGTCAGAGTCATGATAAATCTGGCCCTATGTGTGGAGAAAAAGAGGCACAGCACACCAACATCAAAACCTCATCCCAACTGTGAAGTATGGTGATGGGGGCATCATGGTTTGGGGCTGCTTTGCTGCGTCAGGGCCTGGACGGATTGCTATCATCGAAGGAAAAATGAATTCCCAAGTTTATCAAGACATTTTGCAGAAGAACTTAAGGCCATCTGTCCACCAGCTGAAGCTCAACAGAAGATGGGTGTTGCAACAGGACAACGACCCAAAGCATAGAAGTAAATCAGCAACAGAATGGCTTAAACAGAAGAAAATACGCCTTCTGGAGGGGCCCAGTCAGAGTCCTGACCTCAACCCGATTGAGATGCTGTGGCATGACCTCAAGAAAGCGATTCACACCAGACATCCCAAGAAGATTGCTGAACTGAAACAGTTCTGTAAAGAGGAATGGTGAAGAATTACTCCTGACCGCTGTGCACGTCTGATCTGTAACTACAGGAAACGTTTGGTTGAAGTCATTGCTGCCAAAGGAGGTTCAACCAGTTATTAAATCCAAGGGTTCGCATACTTTTTCCACCTGCACTGTGAATGTTTACATGGTGTGCTCAATAAAAACATGGTAACATTTAATTACCAATTATCTTGTTAAAGGGGTTATTCCTATCTCAGCCCTTCATGGACAAGATGGGAATAACCTCAGGGTAGGTGAAGTTATCAAAGTGCTTACTCAGGTTATTCACTTCTTGGCCATGAAAGATGGAACTACCTTGTTAACATGTTTGCAGGAATCCCTGAAATGCATTGATTACTTGCCTGTTTATAAAAGAAAAAAATTTCCACTTAATTTGCAAATTGCAATAGTTCCTAGTGCGGGCAGTAATCTCTGAAAGTATATCAAACACAGAGATATTTTCCTTAAATACAAGAATCTTTTCACAAAATGTAAACTTTACCGGATGGCCACACCTTATACAACAGTGGCAAAGATATAACCAAATAATATAAATTATAACATAATCCATCCCATATAATACCGCAATGATATTAATACCCACTGTGCCATAGTTGTACCAAGTTATAAAAAATAACCCAAATATAGCTCCAGGACCAAATCTGAGAGTATTTCTGGTGGGATCTGAGTTCCTTTTGCTTTAGCCCAAAATATTTCATTTTCACAAGTGGTAATTTGTTACCCATTTTCTGCCAAATATGGCAACACCCTATAATATGGTTGTAAACTGCTGTATGGACACACCGCAGGGTTCAGAAAGTAAGAAGTGCCATTTGTCTTTTGGAGGACAGATTTTGATGAAATGTTATCATTCACTTCATGTCACACTTGAAAAGACCCTGAAGAACCCCTACAGTGTAAAACCCCCAAAGTGGAACTGATTGTCTATCCCTAGGGATGAGCAAACTTCAAGTTTTGAAGTTCGAGTTTGGGTATATGCTGAATTGCGTTTTGGATTCTTTTACCCCGGACCATAACGCAATTCAATGACGGAATTCATAACAGAATGACTTTAGAGGCATTCTGTTATGCATTCCGTCATATTAGAAGTCTATAGCCAGCATAACGGATCTGTCCAGTTTCCGTTATGCAGGAGAGGACTCTTCGCTCATCCCTATTTATCACCACTAGAATACCTTGCTTATCACTATTTATAGTATAAGGAGAGGTGAGAACTGATTATCTATCACCACTAGAACACCCTGCTTAACACTGATTATAGTATAAGTGACAGGAGAGAACACAGGAGAGGTGACAACTGATTATCTACCACCAAAAGAGCACCCTGCTTATCACTGTTTATAGTATAAGGACAGGAGAGAACACAGCAGAGGTGAGAACTGATTATCTATCACCACTAGAACACGCTGCTTATAACTGTTTATAATATAAGTAACAGGAGAGAACACAGGAGAGGGGAGAACTGATTATCTACCACCAAAAGAGCACCCTGCTTATCACAGTTTATAGTATAAGTGACAGGAGAGAACACAGGAGAGGTGACAACTGATTATCTACCACCAAAAGAGCACCCTGCTTATCACTGTTTATAGTATAAGGACAGGAGAGAACACAGCAGAGGTGAGAACTGATTATCTATCACCACTAGAACACGCTGCTTATAACTGTTTATAATATAAGTAACAGGAGAGAACACAGGAGAGGGGAGAACTGATTATCTATCACCACTAGAACAGCCTGATTATCACTGTTTATAATAAAAGAAAAGGAGAGAACACAGGAGAGGGGAGAACTGATTATCTATCACCACTAGGATACACTGCTTATCACTGTTTATAGCATAAGGACAGAGGAGATCATAAGAGAGGTGAGAACTGATTGTCTATCTCCACTAGAACATCCTGCTTACCCTGTTTATCTGTTTATAGTATAAGGGACAGGAGAGAACTTATCACTATTAGAACACCCTAGATAAATAAGGGCCTTATATTGATACAACATAAAATATATTTATGCATTTCTAAACTTTTCTAAATTTATGAGTTAAACAATATTAATAACATATAATTTTTTTTGAAGCTACAGTCGGTTCATTTCTACTGACTCCACGGCCCTTCTTTTAACCCCTTAAACGTCCCAGTCAATAGTGACCACAGCATCTATTTTGTCATTTACAGAGGGAAGGGACTCTGTAAACATCATAGCATGCAAATGAAATATTTGTATTATTGTGAATTCTGAGATTTGAGAAAAAATAAACTTAACACGACTTAAGGTGGATTTACACGGGGCGAGGAGCAGCTGATTATCGAGAAGGAAGCATTCCTTCCTGACGGCTGCTTGTTCAGTGGGGGTGAAGTGGTGCATTTACACGTAGCATTCACCTTCACGGTATGAGGACGAGGGATCGCTATTTCAATCGTTCGTCCCCATACAGCGGCATTGTTTCTGGGCAGCAGATCGCTGTTAATACATCCCATGGTGCTGCCCAGAAATGATCATTTACTTGCTTGCAATAATTAGTTTCACCTGATGAATGAGCGATCGAGTCCCAGTGTTCAGGAACGCAGAGTGGTGATGCGGCCTTAAGAGTGTGTGTCACGGTGCTCCTATATGGATACTGTCACTCCCCAGGGTTAGGCTCCAGAACAACAAATAGGTTGTAGTTGGTGGAGTAAGTAGAGTCCAGACTTGGAGAAGTTTAATGGTTTTTATTTGAATACTTGTGTCATGTAAAAAATACTTTATTTATTTTATGAATTTATACAATGTACAGCACAGTTATATTCCACAACGCTTTACAGACATTAGCATCACTATGTCCACAATGGGGGACACAATCTATTAGTATGTTTTTGGAGTGTGGGAGGAAACCCACACAAACACGGGGAGAACATACAAACTCCATGCAGATGTTATCCTTGGTTGGATTCAAACCCAGGACCCCAGCATTGTAAGACACCAATGCTAACCACTGAGCCACCGTGCTAGCCAACCTGAGTTTTCGCTTGGCTCCAGCAGGCTAAGGCTAAATTGGCAGGTAAACTTGAATAATCTGCTTTATCTCCTACTGTGCTAATCTCTGGCTTCAGTCTGGTTCCGATCAGCGTCAGTTGCTGTTTATTATGAGAGTGAGGTATCCTGTGACCCATTTTGCTGAGTAGGGTGTCTCCGGCATTGTTTTCCCTTTCAGGGGTACCAAGTCCTTTTATATACAGTACAGACCAAAAGTTTGGACACACCTTCTCATTCAAAGTGTTTTCTTTATTTTCATGACTATGAAAATTGTAGATTCACACTGAAGGCATCAAAACTATGAATTAGCACATGTGGAATTATATACATAACAAAAAAGTGTGAAACAACTGAAAATGTCATATTCTAGGTTCTTCAAAGTAGCCACCTTTTGCTTTGATTACTGCTTTGCACACTCTTGGCATTCTCTTGATGAGCTTCAAGAGGTAGTCACCTGAAATGGTCTTCCAACAGTCTTGAAGGAGTTCCCAGAGATGCATAGCACTTGTTGGCCCTTTTGCCTTCACTCTCGGCAGCCCCAATCAGACCCCCAATGTGCACCAAAAAACCTGGGTTCAGGTCCAATGACTGTGGAGGCCAGGTCATCTGGCGCAGCACCCCATCACTCTCCTTCATGGTCAAATAGCCCTTACACAGCCTGGAGGTGTGTTTGAGGTCATTGTCCTGTTGAAAAATAAATGATGGTCCAACTAAACGCAAACCGGATGGAATAGCATGCCGCTGCAAGATGCTGTGGTAGCCATGCTGGTTCAGTATGCCTTCAATTTTGAATAAATCCCCAACAGTGTCACCAGCAAAGCACCCCCACACCATCACACCTCCTCCTCCATGCTTCACGGTGGGAACCAGGCATGTAGAGTCCATCCGTTCACCTTTTCTGCGTCGCACAAAGACACGGTGGTTGGAACCAGAGATCTTAAATTTGGACTCAGACCAAAGCATAGATTTCCACTGGTCTAATGTCCATTCCTTGTGTTCTTTAGCCCAAACAAGTCTCGTCTGCTTGTTGCCTGTCCTTAGCAGGGGTTTCCTAGCAGATATTCTACCATGAAGGACCGATTCACACAGTCTCCTCTTAACAGTTGTTCTAGAGATGTGTCTGCTGCTAGAACTCTGTGTGGCATTGACCTGGTCTCTAATCTGAGCTGCTGTTAACCTGCGATTTCTGAGGCTGGTGACTCGGATGAACTTATCCTCCGCAGCAGAGGTGACTCTTGGTCTTCCTTTCCTGGGGCGATCTGCATGTGAGCCAGTTTCTTTGTAGCGCTTGATGGTTTTTGTGACTGCACTTGGGGACACTTTCAAAGTTTTCCCAATTTTTCGGACTGACTGACCTTCATTTCTTAAAGTAATGATGGCCACTCGTTTTTCTTTACTTAGCTGCTTTTTTTCTTGCCATAATACAAATTCTAACAGTCTATTCAGTAGGACTATCAGCTGTGTATCCACCTGACTTCTCCACAACGCAACTGATGGTCCCAACCCCATTTATAAGGCAAGAAATCCCACTTATTAAACCTGACAGGGCACACCTGTGAAGTGAAGACCATTTCAGGTGACTACCTCTTGAAGCTCATCAAGAGAATGCCAAGAGTGTGCAAAGCAGTAATCAAAGCAAAAGGTGGCTACTTTGAATAACCTAGAATATGACATATTTTCAGTTGTTTCACACTTTTCTGTTATGTATATAATTCCACATGTGTTAATTCATAGTTTTGATGCCTTCAGTGTGAATCTACAATTCTCATAGTCATGAAAATAAAGAAAACTCTTTGAATGAGAAGGTGTGTCCACCTTGGTCTGTACTGTATCAGGAGTGCGCTGCTCTGAGCTACTTTCCAGCTCCTGCAGCAGTGTGGGGAAAATGTTCCATCACCACACCATGCTGCTTCACTCTCTACTCTAACTCTCTACAGCTTCCTGCAACCCCCCTCCCTTGGTTGGAAGCAGGACTAGCCCACTTCTGCCCAAAAGGGGGGGGGGGGGAATTGAATTGTAAGCTCCATGCTATCTAAAGGTACTCTCTGCCAGATACACTGCCACCTGCTGGAGAACCAGGCACAGTAGGTGAATATAACAGTTTTTGCATATAACGTATAATTGATACTTTGCTGGTGGTGGTACAAACAAATACAATGGCGGCAAACAGGCTAGCAGTAGGAATGTAGGAGTGGTAGTGTCTCTCTCGGCCACTACATATACAGTATGTATAAATATTCATAACATATATACACAAGTGTAAAATAAATAATTAGCGTAAAAATTCAAATAAAATTACCCAAACCCCTGAAGTTTATTTATTTGTTTGTCCCTTTTCTCTCTCTCTAGTCATAGATCCCTAAAATATAGGCATGCAGCCTGGCCCGGTCTGTAAAGTGGCTGGTGGGCTCCATAGCTAGGAGGAGAGAAAGTGGGTCTTGCATGGGAAGTCTCACAGTAATGATGAGTTAGAGAAGAGCATTTCGGCAGCATAAACTAGGTTCTAAATATCAGAAATAGCAAGTTTGGCATGAAGCGCTTGTGCAGGGTGTCCGGCCTCAGAGGCGGCCAGCACCCCCCTAACTCTAATGCGAAGTGATATATTTGAAGACAGTAAGTCGTAATTCTCTGCCCCGCGGCTAAACATCACCATCGGTTACATCGTCACTGGGTTTATCGGAAGTCCTCTCCTGTTCTCTAGTCATGGAATCCAGTGGCGCCTTCTCCTTAGATGAACCATTTGCTTCAGACATGAAACCAAGTTTCTGCAATGCATTTCTAATTTTTTTTCTTTGCACTGGAACAAGTTAAGAAAAACAAAACGTCAAATGTCTTCCCATTGATGTGCAGCACAGCTCCATTCAAGGGCATAGGACAGGCTGCAGTTCCCAGTACAGCCAGGTGAGGGAGACGCAGAGCTCCACCAGCACTGTCGCCTCCTCATGCTCAGGATCAGTCATAGTGATGGAAATGAGGCGCTAACAGTTTTGGGTATATCCGCACGGAGCCTGTACTGTGTGTATTCTGTGCCGTGGAAATGCAGATGTAAAATCCGCAGCATTTTTCCATGGCAGCAAAGTGGCCGACACGTGACCTAATGTCATCCATGTCCACGGATATTGGAGTGATGTGGATTTCACTGCGCACCTCAGTCTATCTACCCTTATTATTGGGAAGTAGTGGCCCACACCATCCGTACTCCCGCAAAAAAGATAGAGCATGTCCTATTCTTGTCCGTCGAGAATAGGCATTTCTATCATAGGGCTGACCATTCTGCAAAATGCGGAACGCACATGGCCGGTATCCGTGTTTTGCAGATCCGCAATTTGCGGAGCGTCTTCTGAATGAGCCCTTATTCCATGTCTAAATGAAGGCTTCAGTGCAGAGTGGGGCCAGTGTTGGAAAGCTGAGGTGCACCAAGGGTCTAGGGTCCTTTTTTAGGATCACCACAACTCATTTTCACAAGCCAGGTATCATTTTAATCAGCAGGGTCAACCCTATCAGACGGTATAATTTAATAGAGTTGGTCCTGCTGAGAGGTGCCCTTTGAAATGAAACAGAATAATAATAACTCACCATATGTCACAATTGTGAAACCTAGAACTCCAGGTAGAACTATGGCGAGCCACCAGTAGCGATGGCTTCCAGACGGGGGATCACTGGTCACTTCTGTAAAGCAAAGACAAGTCCATCACATCCTATTGTATAGAAAATGCTTGCTATGGTACAGGATAAGTAATGTATGTACACAGTGACTGCACCAGCAGAATAGTGAGTGCAGCTCTGGAGTATAATACAGGATGTAACTCAGGATCAGTACAGGATAAGTAATGTATGTACACAGTGACTGCACCAGCAGAATAGTGAGTGCAGCTCTGGAGTATAATACAGGATGTAACTCAGGATCAGTACAGGATAAGTAATGTATGTACACAGTGACTGCACCAGCAGAATATTACATGGTAGAGTAATATACGGCTCTCCTACAGTGTAGTATAGTGAAGCTGGTAGCCTTTCTTTGTAGTACTGGTAAGATGCTCTATACTGCATCAAACAGAGAGTTTACAGATCCTCTTTTAGGTCTCATGCCCATGTATATATATTTTGCGGTCTGCTTTGCATCCTTGCCATTGACTTCAATGGGACCATGGTTTGCATTTTATGGTCAAGTATAAGACATGTTGTATCCGTTTGTGGAACGGACATAAGGATGCAGAAAGCACACTGATCATCTGTCTGCTTTTCTCATTCGTATGTCTGTTCTGCAAAAAATTTGGACCGTGGACTCAATTTTATTTTGTGTATTTGTGATTTGAAGACCGCAAAACGGATACGGTCATGTGCATGAGGACTAACTGTATGGACAACGTAAAGGAAAAGTGCAGTCAAATCGTTCTTCTTATATTTTCAGGTACAAAAGCTGTGATGATTCGCGATCTCAGCAACAAAGAAATCGCAAATGCGTCCGGTTTTAAAAATCGCCTTCGCCTGCACCCAAAGAGTTAAAATCTTATTTTTTTTTCAACCCAAAGTAATTCACCCTTGCTAGCACAGCTCACAGATCAGAGGTACAATTAGCACCTCCTTGCCAAAGACTCTTCCTGCCCCCATGCCAGGTTAAGTACCCATCAATCTGGTATTCTCCCTTTCTTTTTTTTTTAAATCAGATAATTTTTATTTGATTTTTCGGAAAATCACAAAAAAACTAAGGAAAAGAGTCTGCACAATATACATGCAACTGTTGATGACAAAAATACCATAGCATTACAGGATCAGACAAATAGTTACTGTCATGAGTATCCCAAGTAACATCAACCATGGTGTAAGAAGTAGATAAAATCACGTAATCTAGTTACAGAGTATACCTGGTACAGAACCGCATCTCCCATCTAATAATGTATAAAACAAAGGACCCTCCCACCCTACCCAACTAAAGCCCACTACCCCCCACCCAAGCGATGGAGTGGATCCGAACTCCAAAATTGGTCGTCCTATTAGGTATTCTCCCTTTCTGTAGTCGGAGCGGCTCCAACCCCAGCAGGAAGCCTCACACCTTGAGCCTGGTCAGAGCTTCAAAAGAAAAGGACAGATCTGTATCAGACAGCTGGAGGATACAGGGAGAAAGATCCATTCCATAGATCTCATAATTCTTCCCATATTTCCTCATATTTAATGGGTTAGGAAAATACGAAATGAACCAGCTCTTCAGAGGTTGTTCAGGTTATTCTAACCCACCTTCCAGGAAACCCCCGGGCAAATCGGAGATTCCCGCTCTGAGATATAAAGGTTCTCAGGCACACTGTATTGTCGTTCAGTCATACTTGGTATCAGATGATGCGTAAAATTGTACTGCTTATAAATATCAACTCTTTTTCTTGATTGGACTTACGGGTACTGATAAACGGGCAAAGCAAAGATTCTGCCAGATTTTCTCCCAATGGGGCAAAGGACTGCCCCTGTTCCAATTACACAAGGCTGGACCTGTACGTGTCATAACCTCTCCCTGCTTCCGAATGGGTAAAAACAGTGACACACTCAGGTCCTGGGTCCTTCACCTACCATCTGATGTCAACTAACATCACGACCGCCCGCTGGACACGGGCACACCGCCATCTTGGATTATTCCTTACAAAGACTATCTTTTACTGGACTCTACCACGTTAATTCTGAAATTAGGCATTCTATTCCCTTCCACCTCTTACCTATTTTTATCCATCCAATGTGTTCGACTGGCAGGTATATTTATCTGTCAGTTTTAACGTATATATATTTTTTCTCTTTAGGATTAGCTAACCGGGGTCTCTTCGAAGAGTGGTGGCTGCAAATTAATCTGATTTCCATCGTGAAATGGATAATTTTATTTTTCTGATTGTATCATGTATGGGCACGCCAACCAATCTTAAACGTCTACTGTGCTCACAGTGGATTTGCCTCCAGAAGTCTCTAGTGGACGAGACCTGTATGACAACTGTGGCATAGTACGACGGGATTGGCGGGTGGTTTTCCGCACGGGTGCAATGCGTTTTTTACACGTGTGATAAAAAAAACTGAGGGTTTACAAACAACATCTCCTAGCAACCAGTGAAAAATGCATTGTATCCGCACTTGCTTCCGGATGCAATGCGTTTTTTCACTGAAGCCCCATTCACTTCTATGGGGCCAGGGCTGCGTTAAAAACGCAGAATATAGAACATGCTGCATTTTTCACACAACGCAGAACTGATGCGTGAAAAAAAAACCTCATGTACACAGACCCATTGCACCCGCATAGAAAACTTGCTTGTGTGAAAGGGGCCTAACAGCTACCTGGCACACACAGGACAATCCTTCCCTCCTGTTGCTCATATAGCACCAGCATGTTCCACAGCGCTGTACAGACATTGTGGTCACTGACACATCAGTGCATGTGTCTCCAGCCATGTCCGGTGCCGCATGCCTCCCATAGAGGTGGACACGGGCCATCACAAGCTCTCTACAAAGGGAGAAAGGGCCTCCATAAACCTTTCCTCCAAACTCCCCATGCCATAGGTGCTGCAGTTGTCAGGGATCCTGGTTTATACTGGGGTTATTAGCCCAGCATCCACCAGAAGCCATAGTCCATTCCCCCCAAGAGGAGGGAGCTGGGGCTGCGGTGGATGAGGAGCCTGATGGCTACCTCTCGTCTCCTAGGGGCACCGAACCCTGAACAAGCTTGTGATGAACAGAAGTGCAAAGTGAACGCAGTGGAGAAAAAGAAGAAATGACGTAAGGATGTGCATCGTGTGATGATGGCCCAGACCCCAATTACAGGAGTTCCTCGATAATGGTCAAAGCCCAAAGGCAAAGTAAATAGAGGTGTAAGTGCTCAAAAGTGAGGTGCCTGCAAATGTGTCACCGGTCAGTGGGATCCCACCCCAGGGTCACCACTCCGGGGCACTTCTGTAGCTTGTCCTTCAGGCTGACCTCTTGGCTTTGATTAGGAAGTCTCAGATCTTCTACAAGTAGCCATATATCTTGGCGCCCTCAGGCAGCTGTTACTTCATCTTTGTGCTTGCCTTTGCATTGCCATCACACCAGATTTCAGCTGCAAAACATATATTAGGGGAGGATTGGAAACCACTTTTAGGAGCACTGTGAATCACAAACTGGATGCCGGGCAGGTTCTCACCCAGGTAAGCCGAGGTATTGTCACGCTGGACAGGATACAAGATACACAGAATACCACCAGACAAGTGTCTAGGCAAGAAGCTGGGGATAAAGGTCACCTCCTGACAAATCCCTACCAGCTCTCCCTAGACTTCTATGCCCACGTTCAGACCCTGAAGGTGGGAATGAACGTGTCCCCGTGCCTAGGCTGAAGATTCCGTAAAAATCCCTAAGATGGTGAAAGGGGAGAATAGGCAGCCTGCTCCGTCAGGATCTGGAGGGGGCAGGCATCTCTCCATCAGCCTAGACAGACAACCACAAGAAAAACAAAAAACAACTTATCTTGTTACTGAGCAGGAACAGCAAATCCTTCCTTCCACTGAGAAAGACAGATGCTATAACCCGCACCGGACACTAGGAGTGGGCGTAATTTACCTCACACTAACGAACCCACCCAGTGCACCTGAAGGGAGGCGGATACAGCTCAACTCCAAAACAAAAGGCTACACACGTGCCGCTAACCTGGCAGACCTCCGCACATAACCTGAGCAGGGCATGACAGGTATATTCTAATAGAGGGCGGTCTGTTTTCTGTGGATTTTTATCTCTGCATGACCATATACATTAGACCTCTCCTTAAGGCTGGATTCACACATAAGCGTACCTGATAAGCGCTGTTTACAAGCGTGCTTATCGGGCGTTTACATAAGTGCCGAGGAAACAAGCAAACGCCCATTGTCGCGCGTTCCCGCTAGGTCTATGTGCGGGAACACGCGACAATGCGCCCCAAAGAAGCTTCTGTACTTCTTGGGGCGTAGGGCGTTTTACAGCGCGATCGTACGCGCTGTAAAACACTCAGGTGAGAACCCAGCTTAAGGCCCCATATACATGTTCATATCATTGGCCAAACATGCAAGGATTGAGCAGTTGAAATCTTTATCAGTCTCATGAAAATCTGCAGGTTTGACTCATACACATCTAATGCGTATGGACAGCTTAAAGGGGTTTTCCCGAGAGTTCACTACTGATAGCCTATCCTAACGATAGGTCGTCAATATCTAATAGGCGGACAGCACCCTACTGAGCTGAAGAAGTTACTGTGCTCCGGTGAGTACTGTGACCTCACAGCGCCATACATTGTACAGTGGCTGTGCTTGGTATTGCAGCCAAGACTCCTTCAGTTCCATGAGACTGAGCCTCACATAGGCCATGTGACCAAAGAACGTGACATCACTGGCCTAGGAAGAGATCACAGTGATCACCAGCTGATCGGCGGGACTGCCAGGAGTCTGACCCCCACCGATCAGATACTAATGACCTATCCTGAGACTAGATAATATTACACTCTTAGAAAATACCTTTAAAGGGGCGGTCTACTAAGTGTTTTTGTTTGGCTCGGCTTATAGCGTCCATACAGTTGACCAGACAACCCCTTACAAGTGTGTTCTGGATGTACCTTACCTGAACAGCTGCCGAAGACAAAGTACAAGAGATTCCAGGAAAGCAAGAGAAGACAATGCCATAGAATTAGTTTGTGACAATAGAATAGGCGGTCAGTCCACGTGCACACAAGGTTTGCCCTGCCCTGTACATACGGCAGAGGCTGCGCCTGGTGCTGCAGCATTCACACTGCCTGGGCGCACCAGGAAAGCGCATTGTGCTGAACTATTTCTGCCCGTTACTAGCTGAGAAAGGATTTCTGCCCCAAAATAAAGTGTAACGATCACTTCTATTTATTTATTTTTTTACATTAGTCCACAATTCTGTATAAATGAATTTTACACTTAATAACCAGATATTTTTTCCTTTGGGCTTCTCTGTGTTCGAGTGGCCATAACAATTTTTTTAAATGACATGACTGTAGAAGGCCTTGTTTTCTATGGTTCCATTGATGGTCACAACATTCTCACACCCCACTAGTATCCAGGCGTCATGCTCCCCAGTAAAGGATCGCACTCAAGAAAACTTACCTGACGGGGTCAGGACATAGAGGTTGGCGACCTTCCTCGAGAGAATGAGTGTCTGATTGCTGGGCCGGCCTCCGCCTTCGGCCCATATCACTTTGGTAATGTTCGGGTACATGACGACCCCCAAAGGATTGGATTTTCCATTGAGATCTAGACAGGAAGCAGAAAAAGTCATTACATAAAAATGCTATAAGAAAAATACAAATTTTTATATGCTGAACTGGGTGTACCTTCATGAGAAATAATAACACGTAACTTAAATTTTTCTCGTTAAAATAAATGAGACAAAGTCAATGTTAAGATTCTTCTGGACGCACTGCTGTGCGCCTTGCTTTTGGAAGGGGGGGGGGGGGGTTTGATGGTCTTGTGCCCTAGTCAAATGTTGTTGGTTTGCGGTGGGGGTAGCTTCTCAGGGCAAGTATTGCGTAGAGTGCTCTCTACTGTCTTCTCAGCTCAGCCTAATTTTTTCTGACCCTCATCGTCTAGTCTAGAGCGGGGGAATGGCTGACTGGCTGTAGTCGGAGCACTCGCCCTGAAAAGAGCGACCCCCAGCCGCAGGAACCTCGGGCCTGACCTAGTCGTCCCTTTCCTTCAAACCACCTACAAGCACCAGCCAACGCATTTCACCATACTTAAATGGCTCATCAGCGAAATACTGGGGGGCCAGGAATGGGAACCAGGAGGATCACGTGAATAGTTGGGGGCCAGGAATGGGAACCAGGGTGGAAGGGGCCGTCTCTGATTAGGAGGGAAGATGTGAAGGTAGCAGGCGATGTTCTTTTTGTATTCATTGTCTTCTGGACAATTCTCAGATCTGAGAATCTGGAATTGAGTTCCATTTTTCCCAATTAAAGGAATTTTATGGGACGTTGCTCTGAGTTTATTCCTAGGACTTACCGTTTATGGGAGTAATATTTTTACTGTCCGCACTGACTAGATTGGAGACATGAACTGTGAACGAGGCAGTGATGTTGTTCGGAACGGTGAGTGTCCGGTTATCATCGCTCAGCCAGCTCCCGTCTCTCAGGTCTTCTCCATCCATGGTCCAGGTGATTGTAGTTGGTTTTCCAGTGCAGACCACAGTAAGAGATATAGCGGTTTCTGTGTTATTGCGGTATAGTTCCGTAATCCACACACGATCTAAAGGGTGGAAAAGAAAGGCCATAAGAAAATTATACTTGATGAATAGGCATATAATATATTTTGGAGCACAGTGTACTGGCCTACCTCCATGTACCGCAATACTATACCCATCTGTATGTCAGAGTAATGCCCTGAGGTTCTTTTATGGGACCAAAGCTGCTCAAACCCTTTTGTTGTCAATATTAGGCCTCTTGCACACGACCGTATGCCCTCCGAGACACACTGTCAGTGAGCGGGCCATATATCCCGGATCGACATTGCGCACGGGAGCGCACAGCATCATAGATTACAATGATGCTGTGCACGTTGGGCCACTATTGTCCCGCACTCATAAAAATCATATGATTGCAGGACAATAGCCCCGGGGACGGCCCGACGTGCACAGAATCATTGTAATCTATGATGCTGTGCGCTCCCGATCAATGCCGCTCCGGGACATATGGCCCGCTCACTGACCATGTGTCTCGGAGGGCATACAGTCGTGTGCAAGAGGCCTTAAAAGGAATCTCGTGAAATCCAGTTTCCTTATCCAAACTCTCACCTGAAATAATGTCAGATTCCACTTACCTAAAACCTTAATTTCAATCTCCTTCATGAGTTTATTCCTCCCATTGGAGTCGATATGTACCAGTTTATAACGTCCGGCATCGCTCCAGGTTATATCCGCTATGGTGACATATCCACTTGATTCATTCACCGTCATCCTATCGTTAAACTTATCTGGAATTTGGGGTGAACCATCGCAGAAGATGTGGACGAGCATGTTACTACGGGTAACAATAATCTTATACCTGTGTTGGGGTTCGCATGGCCTAAAATGTATGCTGATACTTGAAGAAAAAGCTGCAGATATAGTGTTCTGGCTTTCGGCCAAAGTGGATGAGATAAACACTAGAAGCACTGCAAAATAGAAAGAAAATACAGATTACCAGACTGCAGTGATAATCCCAGGCATCTGAACTTTACTGTCCCATTATAGTCTATGTGGTCCTGGTCAATATTAGGAGGCCGGCGCCTCTTCATACCTCCAGCGGATCCACCGCCAGCCCAGGACCTTATCAAGACCGGTGTCTAAATGGCCAGTCTTAATAAATGACCCCTTAGAGCCAACATTGAAGGCTGCAGTGTAAGCCATTATATAAGCATACTGCATGACATCACCCATAGGCTCCTAGGGTAAAGAAAAAAGTATAACGTGGTATATGTTTTTTCTTACTGTATACCTTTGCATGAAATAGTGCCGTCTGCTATACTATTCCATACTGCAAGGTAAACTTCTTTGGCCTCTGGATAACTTTGGAGTATTTGCCAACATGTAGGCTGTAAATGTGATGGCAGCAGGCTCATGGCCTACTAGACCCCTCTAACTCTCCGTTACACGTACGGCCCAAATCTAAGGCTGGCCATGTGCACCCAAACCACGGCTGCCATAGCTGGGTGTGACTCGCACGTGGCCAGCAGCACTGTGGGGCTGTACCCAGCAGATCATCAGGGGAGACAAATGTGGGCTCAAGAAAAAAATAAAAACAGTCCTATAGCTGATAGTGTAGGGAGTCCGAGCATAGTACACAACGATGGGTGCCATTGGATAAACCCCCAGTGGCACCTGATGAGTCCCCTGATGAGAAGCTGCAAAATGTGCATGTGGGGAGGGAATGAACATTAGAGCTGAATAGGGCTTTTAGCCTGAGGGACAGCTTCCGGACGGGGCCGTCCTTGTCAGGACGGGTGCTCAGTAAGTAGGCTTTTTCAGGGTCAGCATAGCACCCCCCCTGCTGGGAGTACTAGGGACAGTATCCGTTCCCTCCTTCCCTGTTATTGCATCCAAAGGACTCAGGTCATAACTTTCCATCAGTGGCACCAGCAGGCGATCCAAATCATAACAAGAAGGACCACCCTAACATCCCTGTGCTCAGGGCTGTCTTTAGCAAGGGGCAAAAGGGGCAGCTGCCCTGGGCCCAGTAGCTCCTGGGGGGCCAAAGGCAGCTCCCTCTTGAGCCCTGCTGGCCACTGCCCCGGGTGTCAGGCTGTCAGCTACATAAGGGGGTGCTGCCATGCCATGCTCCAGGCAGCGGACTGCGAGAACTGTGATTCTCTTAGGAGAGAGGACCTTAGATGACATCATCACCATGTGACCAGTAACCTAGCAATATTACTGGTCACATAGCTATGAGGTAATCAAAGGTCCTTTTTACCAGGAGAGTTGCTGCAAGAGAAGTTTGCCTTAAAGAGGACCTTTCACCGATCCTGACATTGTGAACTAAGTATACAGAAATGGAGAGCGGCACCCGGGGATCTCACTGCACTTACTATTATCCCTGGGCGCCACTCCCACTATGCCCTCCGGTATCTTCGGTCACTAAATTATGGTAGGCGGAGATTTCTGTCATTAAGTTATGGTAGGCGGAGTCTGCCCTTGTTCTGCTGTAGCGCTGGACAATCGCATCGCAGAGCTCACAGCATGGGAGAAAATAAACTCCGAAGATACTGGAGGGCATAGCGGGAGAACGGAGCGGCACCCAGGGATAATAGTAAGTGCAGTGAGAAACCCGGGCGCCGCTCTCCACGTCTGTATACTTAGATCGGTGAAAGGTCCTCTTTAACTGTGGAGCTTTTTTTGTAAAGATTACTGGAAAAGGTGACAGGGGCTGTTATACTAATATACTGTACGCTACTGTATACTGTGGGGTGCTGTATATTGTGGTGTGTTATACTGCTCTACTGTACACTGTGGGGTGCTGTACACTGTAGGGTGCTGTATACTGTGGGGTGCTATACTGCTCTACTGTATACTGTGGGATGCTGTATACTGTGGGGTGCTATACTGTTCTACTGCATACTGTGGGGTGCTGTATACCATTGGGTTGCTGTATACTGTGGGGTGCTAAACTGCTTTACTGTATACCTGGGGTGCTGTATACTGTGGGTGCTGTATATTGTTGGGGGCTATACTGTGGGGTGCTGTATACTGTATACTGTGAGGTGCTGTATTCTGTATAGTTTGGGGTGCTGTATACTGTTGGGTGCTATACTGCTCTACTGTGGGGTGCTGTATACCGTTGGGTTGCTGTATACTGTGGGGTGCTATACTGCTTTACTGTATACTGTGGGGTGCTGTATACTGTGGGGTTCTGTATATTGTGGGATGCTATACTGCTCTACTGTATACTGTGGGGTGCTGTATACTGCTCTACTGTATACTGTGGGGTGCTGTATACTGCTTTACTGTATACTGTGGGGTGTTGTATACTGTGGGCTTGCTGTACTGCTCTACTGTATACTATAGAGTGTTGTATACTGTGGGGGGCTGTATACCGTTGGGTTGCTGTATACTGTGGGGTGCTATACTGCTTTACTGTATACTGTGGGGTGCTGTATACTGTGGGGTGCTATACTGATCTACTGTATACTGTGGGGTGCTGTATATTGTGGGGTGCTATACTGCTCTACTGTATACTGTGGGGTGCTGTATACTGTGAGATGCTGTATTCTGTATAGTTTGAGGTGCTGTATACCGTGAGGTGCTGTATACTGTTTCGGTGCTGTATACTGTGGGGTTCTATACTGCTCTGCTGTATACTATGGGGTGCTGTATACTGTGGGGTGCTGTATATTGTGGAGTGCTATACTGCTCTACTGTATACTGTGAGGTGCTGTATACTGTATAGTATGGGGTGCTGTACACTATAGGGTGCTACATTGCATACTATGGGGTGCTGTATACTATATGGTGCTATACTGCAAACTGTGGGGTGCTGTATACTATAGGTTGCTTTACTGCATACTGTGGGGTGCTGTATACTATAGGCTGCTGTACTGCATACTATGGGGTGCTGGGGTGCACTGTAACGCTAGGGTAAGCCAGGCTCCGGTCTCCTTCCTGCAGAGCTGTGCCCACTTCCAGCCTGAGCCCAGCTGCCCAGAGCACTGATCCTGAGCCGCTGGAGTCTTCAGAACTGGAAGTATTTACAGTCATTCTTTGTACTCTACCAGATGTGTGGATTTTTCTTTGTGTGTGTGTTGTGGTGGAGGGCGTGATTGCATGCTAAGGTGTGGGAAGGCGGGATCCAGGGGGCCCAAGTAAATTTAACCCAGGGTCCAATCAATATTAAAGATGGCCCTGCCTGTGCTAACTCCAGGACGCGGTAGGATAACTGTGGTACTTCTATTATCCTAGTTGCTGTTGCCATACACCAAGGTGCCGCTCTTCATTAATTATTTTGTGTTTATGGAACATGTGTTTTTTTGTGTACATTTTAATTAAAGGTTACGTTTTAAACTGACAATTACCCATATATGGAATTTACTTGTCAGTATATCTATGAATAAAAACTAATCAAAAAGGTCACACACCTCAGAATGGGGTCAATAAAAACTACAGATGGGGGGGGTGGAATATGGAGATAAAAAGAAAAAACAAGAAAATCTAAATAGATGTGATAGTAGCATTTTAGTTTTACCGCTTCTCACTACATCTTTCTTAATATTACATTGTGCCTTTAAAAACAACAAGCTCCGTCAAGGCAGAGAGTAAAAAGGGAAATGCGAAGAAATTGGCCTGGGCCTTCAAGGTGCTGCCACCCATCGCAGCTGCGCTACGTTTTTGGTATGAAAAAAACCCAAAACATATATCTATAATTTATAGTAGCTGTACATATATAATATAATACAGGAGATGCCCAGGATATACCAGCATGGTCCATATGACTATATACAAGAAGATGTATAACTTATTCCAGCTGTACATATATAATTATATACAGGAGATGCCCAGGTTATACCAGCATGCTCCATATCACTATATACAAGAAGATGTATAACTTATACCAGCTGTACATATATAATTATATACAGGAGATACCCAGGTTATACCAGCATGCTCCATATCACTATATACAAGAAGATGTATAACTTATACCAGCTGTACATATATAATTATATACAGGAGATACCCAGGTTATACCAGCATGGCCCATATCACTATATACAAGAAGATGTATAACTTATACCAGCTGTACATATATAATTATATACAGGAGATACCCAGGTTATACCAGCATGGTCCATATCACTATATACAAGGAGATGTATAACTTATACCAGCTGTACATATATAATTATATACAGGAGATACCCAGGTTATACCAGCATGGCCCATATCACTATATACAAGAAGATGTATAACTTATTCCAGCTGTACATATATAATTATATACAGGAGATGCCCAGGTTATACCAGCATGCTCCATATCACTATATACAAGAAGATGTATAACTTATTCCAGCTGTACATATATAATTATATACAGGAGATGCCCAGGTTATACCAGCATAGTCCACATCACTATATACAAGAAAATATATAGCTTATACCTGCTGTACATATATACCGTAATTATATATAGGAGATGCCCAGGTTATACCAGCATGGTCCATATCACTATATAGAAGAAGATATATAACTTCTACCAGCTGTACATATATAATCAGGGCTGTGTTTAATGCGGGGAAAAAGGGGCAGCTGCCTCTTGAGCACCTCTGTTCACTGCTCGCAAATTCAATGACAGAGTGGCGTGCCTAGGGTGGTGGGGGCGGTCCGCCCCAGGTGTCAGGCTGTGAGCTACACAAGCAAGGGGGTGCTGCCATGCCTGCCTGGGTGCGGGAACTCCAAGTAGCGAACTGTTAGAGAGTCAGAACTGGGATTCTCTTAGGAGAAAGGACCTTAGATGACATCACCATGTCACCAGTAACATAACGATATTACTGGTCACATGGTTATGAGTTAATCAAAGGTCTTACTGTAGGGTGCAATACTACATACTGTGGGGTGCTGTATACTGTAGGGTGCTATACTGCATACTATGGTGTGCTGTATACTATAGGGTGCTGTACTGCATACTATGGTGTTCTGTATACTATAGGGTGCTATACTGCATACTGTAGGGTGCTGAATACTATAGGGTGCTTTACTGCATACTGTGGTGTGCTGTATACTATAGGTTTCTATACTGCATACTATGGGGTGCTGTATACTATAGGGTGCTTTACTGTGGGGTGCTGTATACTATAAGGTGCTATACTGCATACTGTAGGGTGCTGTATACTATAGGGTGCTATACTGCATACTGTGGGGTGCTGTATACTATAGGGTGCTTTACTGCGGGGTGCTATTCTGCATACTGTGGGGTGCTGTACCCTATAGGGTGCTATACTGCATACTGCGGGGTGCAGTATACTATAGGGTGCTATACTGCATACTGTAGGGTGCTGTATACTATAGGGTGCTATACTGCATACTGTGGGGTGCTGTATACTATAGGGTGCTTTACTGCGGGGTGCTATTCTGCATACTGTGGGGTGCTGTACCCTATAGGCTGCTATACTGCATACTGCAGGGTGCTGTATACTATAGGGTGCTATACTGCATGCTGTGGGGTGCTGTATACTATAGGGTGCTTTACTGCAGGTGCAGTATACAATAGGGTAATATACTACACAGGGCTGCGCATCTTCACTCGTCTCACGATTCGATGCGATTACGATTATCAAGTCCACATCACTATATACAAGAAAATATATAGCTTATACCTGCTGTACATATATACCGTAATTATATATAGGAGATGCCCAGGTTATACCAGCATGGTCCATATCACTATATAGAAGAAGATATATAACTTCTACCAGCTGTACATATATAATCAGGGCTGTGTTTAATGCGGGGAAAAAGGGGCAGCTGCCTCTTGAGCACCTCTGTTCACTGCTCGCAAATTCAATGACAGAGTGGCGTGCCTAGGGTGGTGGGGGCGGTCCGCCCCAGGTGTCAGGCTGTGAGCTACACAAGCAAGGGGGTGCTGCCATGCCTGCCTGGGTGCGGGAACTCCAAGTAGCGAACTGTTAGAGAGTCAGAACTGGGATTCTCTTAGGAGAAAGGACCTTAGATGACATCACCATGTCACCAGTAACATAACGATATTACTGGTCACATGGTTATGAGTTAATCAAAGGTCTTACTGTAGGGTGCAATACTACATACTGTGGGGTGCTGTATACTGTAGGGTGCTATACTGCATACTATGGTGTGCTGTATACTATAGGGTGCTGTACTGCATACTATGGTGTTCTGTATACTATAGGGTGCTATACTGCATACTGTAGGGTGCTGAATACTATAGGGTGCTTTACTGCATACTGTGGTGTGCTGTATACTATAGGTTTCTATACTGCATACTATGGGGTGCTGTATACTATAGGGTGCTTTACTGTGGGGTGCTGTATACTATAAGGTGCTATACTGCATACTGTAGGGTGCTGTATACTATAGGGTGCTATACTGCATACTGTGGGGTGCTGTATACTATAGGGTGCTTTACTGCGGGGTGCTATTCTGCATACTGTGGGGTGCTGTACCCTATAGGCTGCTATACTGCATACTGCAGGGTGCTGTATACTATAGGGTGCTATACTGCATGCTGTGGGGTGCTGTATACTATAGGGTGCTTTACTGCAGGTGCAGTATACAATAGGGTAATATACTACACAGGGCTGCGCATCTTCACTCGTCTCACGATTCGATGCGATTACGATTATCAAGTCCACGATTCGATTCGATTCGGCGATGCATCACGATGCATCAAGATTATTACCCAAGTCCCCTTGTTTTTCAATTTTACATCAAAAAATTAATTCAATCAGTCAGAAATTGCACAAAAATATTTATTTGTATCTGCTATTTAAACAAATCATACCAAGTTCCCTGCATATCATATAGCAAAGTCTGAATGAACAAATACTGTGCAGCAGACAACAGTATTTATTTAAAACAGTACTGTCAGTGTCTCTGTAACATTAAACTGTTGTGCTGGCCTGGCTGGTGCAGTTAGTTTATAAGTTTTACAATAGTTTTACCATATAATATATATTATATATTATATAATATTAAACAGTACCTACAAAAAAAGGAGCACTTCAGTTCCTGACTGTAAAACATCACAGTGAGTCAGTGAACCTATAACACAGTCAGTGACTGTGTTATAGGAGAGAGGGAGGAAGGAAAGAATGAGGAGAGAGGGAGGAAAGAAGGAGGAGAGAGGGGAAAAAAAAGGAAAGGAGGAGAGAGAGGGAAAAAGGGGAGGGAGAGGGAAAGGGAAAAGGGGAGGGAGAGGGAAAGGGAAAAGGGGAGGGAGAGGGAAAGGGAAAAGGGGAGGGAAAGGGAAAGGGAAAAGCGGAGGGAAAGGGAAAAGGGGAGGGAAAGGGAAAAGGGGAGGGGAAGGGGAAGGGGAAGGGGGAAAAGGGGAGGGGAAGGGAAAAGGGGAGTCTGGCAGGGGAGACAGAGAAATAAAAAATTTCAGTGGCAGAGACAATGCTATAAACAAAATCTATAAAATTAAAAACACTGCTCAGCATTTGGGAACATGTAGATTTTTCTGTAAGAACACCAATTGATCTACATGGTCTGGTTTGAGGGCGCTTCTTTTTGCAGTTACCACATCTCCTGCAGTGAAGAAAACCCGCTCTGCAGACACGCTTGTACCTGGGATACACAAGTATTGCTTTGACAGCCGAGAAAGGAGGGGAAATATGACCTCATGCTCACGCCACCAGTTCAAAGGGTCCTCAGTGAGAGGCAGAGGTGGGGCTTTACAATAGTTTTCCATTTCCTCTTCAGCCTTGGCATAGGGGGTCTTTTTGGGTTCTATTGTACCTTCAGTGTCAGTGAAAGACTGTCCCAGCAAACTCACGAGCAGCGATCTGGCCTTTTTGGGAGGAGATGGTGGAGATTCAGAATGGTTGTCTTCGATGGGTGAACTGTCCTCTTCTTCCAGAGTTTGTTTTCTTCTAGGCACTTGATGATCCTCTTGTGTCCTCTCACTCTCATCTGATGTAATCTGTGTTTGAACAAAAAAGAAACGGAAAAAAAACAATAAGTAAAAACACAAATGTCAATGCCTTTGATTCTGATGGGGTGATGAAAAAGCACAGGAAACGGACAGTACAGTTCCCGCACCGCATCAGATTCAGAAGCGTGGTAGTGCTACTGTCGTTTCAAGAAGAAACATGATGGAATTCTTCAAATTAATTTAATTACCTCCAAGGATGCAGCTTCCTCAGTGACTCCTTTAAATATCTCCAATCTTTCTTCATCTGTGAGGATGAAAGGCAGTCCCTTAAAGCGAGGATCCAGTGCAGAGGCTGTATGAAGGATCTTCTTCTCGGCCTCACTGCTGTACCTCTTCTGGAGATCTGTTCTAATAGAATTCTTGATCTCATGGATCATGGGTGTGTCTCCCATCGTGTCTGTCATGCTCTGGAGAAGTTGTGCATTTATAGGGGCAATGAGAGAAACTGTTGGATTGCGCTCTTCTGACATCAGCATGGTTGCATCCTTCATTGGCTTTAATGCACTCACGGCGTCCTCTGCATTTGACACATCTGTTTCGTTTAGAGTGCAGAGATCGGACTCTCCTCTTCTGACTTCTGGAGACAGCAAGGTGGCACAGACTGCAGGTTGTTGTTCCAAGAACCTCTCGACCATGTCGTATGCACTGTTCCATCTTGTTGCCACATCAGTTATCAGCTTATGATTCTTCAGGCCAAGACATTTCTGTTTCTCTTTTAGACAGTGGCTTGCTCTAGTGCTGCGGTGAAAGAATGTGGATATCCGACGTACTCTGCCAAGAAGCCTAGAGAGAGTGGCCACTTGTTTCAACGCTCGCTGGGATGCAAGATTCAGTGTATGGGCGAAGCATTTCACATGGGGGAATTTTCCAACTTGAGCTGCAACTATCATGTTTGACGCGTTGTCGGTCACAAGCACTACAGATTTATCGGACAGCTGCCATTCTTCCACAACATGAGAAAGTAGCTCTGCCAGATGAGCACCCGTGTGAGACTCATAAATGGCTCTCGTTTGCAGTACATGCGACAAAATCTGCCAGTCCTTACTAACGTAATGTGCTGTTATTGTAACATAAGACTCTGTCGTGACTGAAGTCCAGGAATCACACGTTATTGCGACTCGACTTGCTTGGCTCATTGATGCAATTATCTTAGCTTTGGTTTCGTGGTAGAGTGCAGGTATGACGTTTTCTGTAAAGTGACTTCGTGACGGGATCTTGTAACGCGGCTCTATCGTCTTCAAAAGGTAGCGAAACCCACTGTTTTCCACAACAGAGTAAGGGCGCAGGTCCTTCGCTATGAAAGCTGCCACAGCTTTTGTTATTCTCTTTACCTTTTCAGAGTTGGGCGGCAAAGTTGACTGTAACATTGCATCAATTCTTGGCTGATCTGGGTTCATTTCCTTGGTGGTGGTGGTGGTGGTAGGTTTTAGCATTTCTGGGTGAAAACGGCTGACGTGGTTTCTCAGATTAGTAGTATTCCCTAGATATTTAATTTTTGTGTGACAGATTTTACACACAGCGTATGACTTGTCCAATTCGTGCTTCCTACTTTTTTCATAAAAGCCAAAATGTTCCCAGATGTTTGCTTTTAAAAAGCTAGGTGCATTTTTTATCTCTCGTTCCTTTTGTTCTACTTCTGCCATTTTTATTTACTAGCAAATGCAATGCATGCCAGGCATCTATGTGAATTTGTGAGTAGGGATGACACAAGTCTTGACGTGACGATGATGTTGTCAAACTCTGTCAGTTTGAAAAAAATAAATAAAAAAATTTGAGTGACTAAGCCTAAAGCCTGCCACGAGATCAACAGAAAAAGTAACACTGCTGGCTGCTGGTGGTGGAGCGATTCTTCTCCTGCCTGTGGTGGACTGGACTGAGCCTGAGGAGTGAGGAAAAACGGACAGGTGAGGTGAGACAATTTTTTTTTTTAGGTACGGTAATAACAGGCAGTGACCAGCTGCAGTCTCTGTGAGTGGTGTATCTGTGTGATGGTCACCTACCTGTCACAACAAGGTGGCAGAGTCTGGCTGGCACGTGGCACCTGCGGGTCTCCTCTCCTGCTGCCTGTGATGGATGAAGGGACTCGGAGTGTGCGACACAGGGGGAGGGGGGTGTCACTGTCGTCACGTCAGCGGGAGGCGGGAAAGAAGGCGCCCAAAAACTTTTTTTTCCGACTCGGCTCTGCACGGCGGACGCGACGCTGACGTCATCAACATGCATCGATTATTTAAAGCAACCGCATCGATGCAGAATCGCCGGGGGTCGAATCGCGATGCATCGCTGCATCGATTATATTCGACAGCCCTAATACTACATACTGCGGGGTGCAGTATACTATAGGGTAATATACTGCATACTGTGGTGTGCTGTATACTATAGGGTGCTATACTGCATACTGTGGGGTGCTGTATACTATAGGGTGCTTTACTGCGGGGTGCTATTCTGCATACTGTGGGGTGCTGTACCCTATGGGGTGCTGTACCCTATAGGGTGCTATACTGCATACTGCGGGGTGCTGTATACTATAGGGTGCTATACTGCATGCTGTGGGGTGCTGTATACTATAGGGTACTTTACTGCGGGTGCAGTATACAATAGGGTAATATACTGCATACTGCGGGGTGCAGTATACTATAGGGTAATATACTGCATACTGTGGGGTGCTGTATACTATAGGGTGCTATGCTGCGGGGTGCTGTATACTATAGGGTGCAATAATGTGGGCTGCTGTATACTGTAGTGTGCTATACTGCATACTGTGGGGTGCTGTATAGTGTAGGGTGCTGTGTACTGTAGAGTGCTGTATACTGTGGGGTGCTATACTGCATACTGTGGGGTACTGATACTGTAGAGAGCTTTACTGCATACTGTGGGGTGCCGTATACTATAGAGTGCTATACTGCATACTGTAGGGTGCTGTATACTATAGGGTGCTATACTGCATACTGTGGGGTGCTGTATACTATAGGGTGCTATACTAAAAACTCTGGGGTGCTGTATACTATAGGGTGCTATACTGCGGGGTGCTGTATACTATAGAGTGCTATACTGCATTCTGTGGGGTGCTGTATACTATAGGGTGCTATAATGTGGGGTGCTGTATACTATAGGGTGCCATACTGCATACTGTGGGGTGCTGTATACTATAGAGTGCTATACTGCATACTGTGGGGTGCTGTATACTATTGGGTGCTATACTGTGGGGTGCTGTATAATATAGGGTGCTATACTCCATACTGTGGTGTGTTATACTATGTATTGTATACTGCGGGGTGCTGTATTCTGTAGGGTGCTATACTGTATGCTATACTGCATACTGTGGGGCGTTGTATACTGTGGGGTGCTATACTATATATTGCATACTGTGGGGTGCTGTATACTATAGAGTGCTATACTGCATACTTTGGGTTGCTGTATACAATAGGGTGCTATACTGCATACTGTGGGGTGCTGTATACAATAGGGTGCTATACTGCATACTGTGGGGTGCTGTATACAATAGGGTGCTATACTGCATGGTGCTTTATACTGTAGGGTGCTATACTATGTATTGCATACTGTGGGATACTATATTATATATTGCATATTGTGGGGTGCTGTATAGTGTAGGGTGCTGTATACTGTGGGGTGCTATACTGCATACTGTGGGGTACTGTATACTGTAGTGTGCTATACTATGGGGTGCTGTATACTATAGGAGGCTGTATACTGTAGGGTGCTATACTGCATACTGTGAAGTGCTGTATACTATAGGGTGCTATACTGCGGGGTGCTGTAAACTGTAGTATGTTATACTGCATACTGTGGTGTGCTGTTTACTATAGCGTGCTATACTGCATACTGTGTGATGCTTTATACAAACCGGATTCCAAAAAAGTTGGGACACTAAACAAATTGTGAATAAAAACTGAATGCAATGATGTGGAGATGGCAAATGTCAATATGTTATTTGTAATAGAACGTAGATGACAGATCAAGCGTTTAATCCGAGTAAATGTATCATTTTAAAGGAAAAATACGTTGATTCAAATTTTCACAGTGTCAACAAATCCCCAAAAAGTTGGGACAAGTAGCAATAAGAGGCTGGAAAAAGTAAATTTGAGCATAACGAAGAGCTGGAAGACCAATTAACACTAATTAGGTCAATTGGCAACATGATTGGGTATAAAAAGAGCTTCTCAGAGTGGTGGGGTGGGGTGCTGTATACTATTGGGTGCTATACTGCGGGGGGCTGTATACTATAGGGTGCTATACTCCATACTGTGGTGTGTTATACTATGTATTGCATACTGTGTGGCAATATACTATATACTGCGGGGTGCTGTATACTGTAGGGTGCTATACTGTGTGCTATAGGATGCTATATTGCATACTGTGGGGCGTTGTATACTGTGGGGTGCTATGCTATATATTGCATACTGTGGAATGCTGTATACTATAGAGTGCTATACTGCATACTGTGGGGTGCTGTATACTATAGGGTGCTATACTGCAGGGTTCTGTATACTGTAGGGTGCTATACTATGTATTGCATACTGTGGGATACTATATACTGTAGGGCGCTATATTATATCTTGCATATTGTGAGGTGCTGTATACTATAGAGTGCTATACTGCATACTGTGGGGTGCTATATACTATAATGTGCTATACTCCGGGGTGCTGTATACTATATGGTGCCATACTGCATACTGTGGGGTGCTGTATACTATTGGGTGCTATACTGCGGGGTGCTGTATACTATAGGGTGCTATACTCCATACTGTGGTGTGTTATACTATGTATTGCATACTGTGTGGCAATATACTATATACTGCGAGGTGCTGTATACTGTAGGGTGCTATACTGTGTGCTATAGGATGCTATATTGCATACTGTGGGGTGCTATGCTATATATTGCATACTGTGGAATGCTGTATACTATAGAGTGCTATACTGCATACTGTGGGGTGCTGTATACTATAGGGTGCTATACTGTGGGGTGCTGTATATTATAGGGTGCTATACTGCATACTGTGGGGTGCTGTATACTATAGGGTGCTATACTGCATACTGTGGGGTGCTATACTGCATAATGTGGGGTGCTGTATACTATTGGGTGCTATACTGTGGCGTGCTGTATAATATAGGGTGCTATACTCCATACTGTGGTGTGTTATACTATGTATTGCATACTGCGGGGTGCTGTATTCTGTAGGGTGCTATACTGCATACTATGGGGTGTTGTATACTGTGGGGTGCTATACTATATATTGCATACTGTGTGGTGCTGTATACTATAGAGTGCTATACTGCATACTGTGGGGTGCTGTATACTGTGGGGTGCTATACTGCATACTGTGGGGTATTGTATACTGTAGTGTGCTATACTATGGGGTGCTGTATACTAGGGATCGACCGATTATCGGATTTACCGATATTATCGGCCGATATTCAGGATTTTGAACACTATCGGTATCGGCATCTATTTTGCCGATATTCCGATAGTGTATGGGGAACACAGATCGCGCTGTTGTTGGCGCTCTCCGTGTTCCCCTTAGCAGCACAGGGGAGAAGGAGCAGTGTCTCCTCCCCCTGTGCTGCTGCTGCCGCTGCCGCCAATGTAAGGACAGGGGACAGGAGGAGGGGAGGAGCTATGGCCACTGCGCCACCAATGAAGCTTAATCTATCATTCATTCATATACAGGAGGCGGGAGCTGGCTGCAGGATCACATAGCCGGCTCCCGACCTCTATGAGCTGTAGCTGCGATCTGCGGTAGTTAACTCCTCAGGTGCCGCGGATCGCAGCTACAGCTCATAGAGGTCGGGAGCCGGCTATGTGATCCTGCAGCCAGCTCCCGCCTCCTGTATATGAATGAATTAGAGATTAAGCTTCATTGGTGGCGCAGTGCGCCCCCCCAAGCCCCCCAGTATCAGACATTGGTGGCGCAGTGCGCCCCTCCCCCCAACCCCCAGTATTAAGCATTGGTGGCGCAGTGCGCCTCCCCCCCAAGCCCCCCTAGTATTAGGCAGTGGTGGCGCATAGGGCCCCCCCACCCCAGTCGCAGTGCGCCCCTCCACAGGATCCCCTCTCCCTTGCTCCTCCGATCGGAGCCCCAGCAGTGTAATGCTGGGGCTCCGATCGGTTACCATGGCAGCCAGGACGCTATTGAAGCCCTGGCTGTCATGGTAAGCTCCATGCTGCTGTGTGCACAAAGCACACAGCAGCAGGGACAGTGTGAGCTCCTATTCACCCTGATAGAGATCTATGAATAGGACAAGGGTTCTAGTCCCTAAGGGGGCTAAAAGTTAGTTAAAAAAAAAAATAAGTTACAAAAAAAATAATAAAAACACCAAAATATTAAATATAAATGAAAAAGAAAGATTTACAAAAAAAAAAAAAATACACATTAACAATAAACATTAATTTTCAGCAGATTTGTGGGAATTTTTTATTTTTTTTTCAAAAATGAAAATTCCCAGAATATCGGTATAAATTATCGGCTATCGGCCTGAAAGTTCACAAATTATCGGTATCGGTATCGGCCCTAAAAAATCAATATCGGTCGATCCCTACTGTATACTATAGGAGGCTGTATACTGTAGGGTGCTATACTGCATACTGTGAAGTGCTGTATACTATAGGGTGCTATACTGCGGGGTGCTGTATACTGTAGTATGTTATACTGCATACTGTGGTGTGCTGTTTACTATAGCGTGCTATACTGCATACTGTGTGATGCTTTATACTATAGGGTGCTATACTGCAGGGTGATGTATACTATAGTGTGCTATGCTGCATACTGTGCGGTGCTGAATACTATAATATGCTATACTGCTTACTGTGGTATCCTGTATACTATAGTGTGCTATACTGCTTACTGTGGTGTGCTGTATACTATAGGGTGCTATACTGCATACTGTGGGGTGCTATAATGCTCTACTGTATACTGTGAGATGCTATACTGTATGCTATAGGATGCTATTCTACATACTGTAGGGCGCTATATTACATATTGCATATTGTGGGGTGCTGTATACTATAGTGTGCTATACTGCATACTGTAGGGTGCTGTATACTATAGGGTGCTATACTGCGGGATGCTGTATACTGTAGGGTGCTATACTGCATACTGTGGTGTGCTGTATACCATAGGGTGCTATACTGCATATTGTGGGGTACTGCATACTGTGGGGTGCTCTATACTATAGGATGCTATACTGCATACTGTGGGGTGCTGTATACTGTAGGGTGCAATACTGCATACTGTGGGGTGCTGTATACTATAGGGTAATATACTGCATACTGTGGGGTGCTGTATACTATAGGGTGCTATACTGCATACTATGGGGTTCTGTATACTATTGGGTGCTATACTGCATAGTGTGGGGTGCTGTATACTATTGGGTGCTATATACTATAGGGTGCTATACTGCGGGGTACTGTATACTATACTGCATATTGTGCGGTGCTGTACACTGTAGGGTGCTATACTGCATACTGTGGGGTGCTCTGTACTATAGGGTGCTATACTGCATACTGTGGGATGCTGTATACTATAGGGTGCTATTCTGCATACTGTGGGGTGCTAGGGTGCACTGTAATGCTAGGGTGAGCCGAGCCCTGGTCTCCTTCCTGCAGAGCTGTGCCCACTTCCAGCCTGAGCCCAGAGCACTGATCCTGAGCCGCTGAAGTCTTCAGAACTGGAAGTATTTTATAGTCATTCACTGTAAGCTATATTATATATAGTGGTGGAGGGCGTGATTGCCTACTAGGGTGTGGGAAGGAGTGGTCCAGGGGGCCCAATTAAATTCTCGTCCAGGGTCCAATCAATATTAAAGATGGCCCTGTATATAATTATATACAGGAGATGCCCAGGTTATACCAGCATGGTCCATATCACTATATACAAGAAGTTGTATAACTTATACCAGCTGTACATATATAATTATATACAGGAGATACCCAGGTTATACCCGCATGCTCCATATCACTATATACAAGAAGATGTATAACTTATTCCAGCTGTACATATATAATTATATACAGGAGATGCCCAGGTTATACCAGCATGCTCCATATCACTATATACAAGAAGATGTATAACTTATACCAGGTGTACATATATAATTATATACAGGAGATACCCAGGTTATACCAGCATGCTCCATATCACTATATACAAGAAGATGTATAACTTATACCAGCTGTACATATATCATTATATACAGGAGATGCCCAGGTTATACCAGCATGCTCCATATCACTGTATACAAGAAGATGTATAACTTATACCAGCTGTACATATATAATTATATACAGGAGATACCCAGGTTATACCAGCATGCTCCATATCACTATATACAGGAAGATGTATAACTTATACCAGCTGTACATATATAATTATATACAGGAGATACCCAGGTTATACCAGCATGCTCCATATCACTATATACAAGAAGATGTATAACTTATACCAGCTGTACATATATAATATAATACAGGAGATACCCAGGTTATACCAGCATGCTCCATATCACTATATACAAGAAGATGTATAACTTATACCAGCTGTACATATATAATTATATACAGGAGATGCCCAGGTTATACCAGCATGGCCCATATCACTATATACAGGAAGATGTATAACTTATACCAGCTGTACATATATCATTATATACAGGAGATACCCAGGTTATACCAGCATGCTCCATATCACTATATACAAGAAGATGTATAACTTATACCAGCTGTACATATATCATTATATACAGGAGATGCCCAGGTTATACCAGCATGCTCCATATCACTATATACAAGAAGATGTATAACTTATACCAGCTGTACATATATCATTATATACAGAAGATGCCCAGGTTATACCAGCATGCTCCATATCACTGTATACAAGAAGATGTATAACTTATACCAGCTGTACATATATAATTATATACAGGAGATACCCAGGTTATACCAGCATGCTCCATATCACTGTATACAAGAAGATGTATAACTTATACCAGCTGTACATATATAATTATATACAGGAGATGCCCAGGTTATACCAGCATGCTCCATATCACTATATACAGGAAGATGTATAACTTATACTAGCTGTACATATATAATTATATACAGGAGATACCCAGGTTATACCAGCATGCTCCATATCACTATATACAAGAAGATGTATAACTTATACCAGCTGTACATATATAATATAATACAGGAGATACCCAGGTTATACCAGCATGCTCCATATCACTATATACAAGAAGATGTATAACTTATACCAGCTGTACATATATAATTATATACAGGAGATGCCCAGGTTATACCAGCATGCTCCATATCACTATATACAAGAAGATGTATAACTTATACCAGCTGTACATATATCATTATATACAGGAGATGCCCAGGTTATACCAGCATGCTCCATATCACTATATACAAGAAGATGTATAACTTATACCAGCTGTACATATATAATTATATACAGGAGATACCCAGGTTATACCAGCATGGTCCATATCACTATATACAAGAAGATGTATAACTTATACCAGCTATACATATATAATTATATACAGGGGATACCCAGGTTATACCAGCATGCTCCATATCACTATATACAAGAAGATGTATAACTTATACCAGCTGTACATGTGTGAAGGCAGTTTGCCTGGATTTGTGGGAGGGGCTGAGGTCCGCCTCCAGCCTATTTAGGGCACCCCCTTTACCTGGCTCCTGCACCGTCCGAGGTCTGAGCTTTGAGGGAGGAAGTCGCTTGTGGAGTTACTGGAGAGTTACCTGCGAGTTGCTGAGTCTTGGAAGTTTTGCGTCACGCGGTTCACTGTGGGTCACGTTTTGCCCGGTATACTATGAGTCATCCATACGGTACAGCTGGGGCCTCACGGTTGCCCCCTGTACCGGCTCATTTCATTTCACCAAACTTTGCTCTCATGTCACAAATTCTCGTTACAAGTCACTATCATTTCATGTCTGCAGTACAGCACAGGGCCTCACGGTTGCCCCCTGTACTAGCTCAATTCATTTCACTATTTTCATTTCAACCATGTCACAGTTTCACTCCAAGTCACGGTTTTCATGTCTGCCTCTATTTCCGGTCAGGCATGCACGCGTACCACACCGCATCCCCACTCCTAGCACTGCCAGCACGTGTACCAGGTTCCCATGGCGGCCACCAACGCCGTTTCCCCTCCTCACCAACATCTCTCTCACACACATTCCGTCCCCCTCCCCTCACACCCCTTGTCCAGCTCAGCGGCACGCCCGCACCCTCACTTTCACCAGATGCTTGCCTCATCCCGGCCGCTCCACACGCTCCCCCTCCACAAGCCAACACCACTGCCGCGGTCCCCCTCTTCCCCACCGCCGCGCCGGCCCGCGCCTCCGTCCTCCTGCCGCGCTGCTGATGGCCGCCGCGTCCTGGCCCCCGGTTTGCGCATGCGCGGCTGGGGTGCCGCGCGTGCGCGGCCGCGTCGGCGCATGCGCGGTAGCCTGGCGACGGCCGCCGGTGCCGCGCACGTGCGCATATATGTGGGGGTGGGGGGCCGAGGGGTGCCGCATGCACACCCCGGCACCAGCACCACAGATCCAGCCACCGCTCCCCTCCATCAGGCAGCGCATTCAGGGGGAGCGCAAGTCAATCATCACTGAGCATGCATCAAGGGATCACACCTGCCATGCCAAAAATCAATGAATAAATAAAATTCACCAATATCATACCACTCAAAACACATCATAAAATCACACAAGAAACCCGCCATTTAAAAAAAAGAAAAAAAAAAAAAAAAAAACCCCTTTTTCAAGGGGTCCGTTAGGATCACATGAATAAACCCGCCATAGGAAAAAAAAAAAAAAAAAAAAAACTGTCCCAAGTGGTGCATTAATATCACAGAGGAAACCCGCCATATAGTTAAAAAAAAAAAAAAAATTATTTTAAAAAAACTCGCAAATAAATAAAGGAGAAACCAGCCAGATAGTCCATGGACGCACGAAAAAAAAAACAAAAAAAAAAACGCCATACGGTCTGCTGACCACACGTTCCGCAACAAATCCCCCACGTCATGGGCCTCATTTCGCACGCCATCCGCACAGCCGTGGCACCACTGCTGCTCACGTCATGATCCTCTCAGGTCATGCTGACGTTCGTACCACAGTCCACTCTCTGCATACTACTTTCTGTCTAACCCCCTTTTTAGGCGGTCAAGCTTAAACACATTTGCGCTGCACGTGTGTCCAGTGAATCTTTTCTTGCTTCCAGGTTCGGTAACCTAGTCTGAAACCCGCCACATCACCCTCGGGCTCCATGGTCCAAAAAAAAAAAAAAAAAAAAAAAGGGAAAACCCCCGCCATATAGTCCATGGCCACGCGTTGCACCCCGAAAAAAAGGAAAAAAAAAACAAAAAAAAAAAAAACGCCAGATAGTCCCATGGCCGCACGTTCCACCAAGGAAAAAAAAAAAAATAGGTATGGCGCCTACGTAGACCAGGCGGTCACACGTTCATGACGGTCATTTCAGCCCACATGCCAAGCCTCATTTCTCACGTCTCGATCCAACCAGTCACACGCGCAAGCAGGTACTTGTTTTCACACTCAGACGGACACCTGCTCTTACGATTTGCATTTCCTTTCATTTCTAGGCCTATAGGAGTGAGGCACCACTCACATCCAGTGCTGCATTCACCCACTTGTTCTTACATCATGCGTTTTACCCTGCTTCCACTAAAGCTACATTTCCTTTCATTTCTAGGCCTATAGGAGTGAGGCACCACTCACATCCAGTGCTGCATTCACCCACTTGTTCTTACATCATGCGTTTTACCCTGCTTCCACTAAAGCTACATTTCCTTTCATTTCTAGGCCTATAGGAGTGAGGCACCACTCACATCCAGTGCTGCATTCACCCACTTGTTCTTACATCATGCGTTTTACCCTGCTTCCACTAAAGCTACATTTCTTTTCATTTCTAGGCCTATAAGAGTGAGGCACCACTCACATCCAGTGCTGCATTCACCCACTTGTTCTTACATCATGCGTTTTACCCTGCTTCCACTAAAGCTACATTTCCTTTCATTTCTAGGCCTATGAGAGTGTGTTTCCTACTATGTTCACAAGTTGGTTATTCGTTGGTCACGACAAGGGTCTTCTCTTAGCGAGCTGCAATGCCTCTGGCTCTTGTTTTCTCCATCAGTTCAATTTCACGGTTCGCGGTTGATTAATATTTCGGTTGCGCACGTGGTTCGGATTACTACTGTCCATGCATTTTTCCATCAGGTCTGGCTCATGTTTAACTACTCATCATCACCATGTGGTCATCCCGTTCAGTCCCTTGGCTTCGGGGGCCCGGTGACCGTTCTTCGTGTTGTCCATTAGGGGTACCATGCGGTTGTAGGCGGGGTAGTGTCTCAAGTTCATTGTCGGAGATGGTCATGGTTATGCGAGTCCTATTGGGGCCGCATAAGGGGAAAAAAAAAAAAAAAAGGGAATGGAATAACAAATTCATCTGCCATTAATCTCCCACGCAGGGCTTCTCCGTTTTAGTTTTACACACCGAACTCCGCCATTGGTCTCCCACGCATGTCTTCTCCGGTTAGTACGCACCCACGACCCCACTATTAGTCTCGCACGCATGGTTGCTCCGTCTCAGTTGTATACATACGACTCCGCTATTTGAGTCTCTCACGCATGGCTCCGCCTTTAGAGTCTCTCACACATGGCTTCTCCGTTTTAGTGTTTCACATAACTCCGCCATTAGAGTCCCTCACGCATTACTTCGCCGTTTTAGTTTACACACATTACTCCGTCATCACAGACTCTCACGCATTACTTCGCCGGTTAGTTTACACTCATAACTCCGCCATTAGAGACTCTCACATATGACTCCGCCATTAGAGTCGCTCACGCATGGCTTCCCCGTTAGTGTCACGCATATGACTTTGCCAGTAGAATCTCTCACACATGGCTTCTCCTTTACACATACGACTCTGCCATTAGTCTCACGCATGGCTTCTCCGTTAGTGTCACACACATGACTTCGCCAGTAGAATCTCTCACGCACGGCCCTGCCATTAGAGCCTCTCACGCATGGCTTCTCCGTTCTAGGGTTACACGTATGGCCCTGCCATTAGAGCCTCTCACGCATGGCTTCTCCGTTCTAGGGTTACACGTATGGCCCTGCCATTAGAGTCTCTCACGCATGGCTCCGCCATTAGAGTCTCTCACGCATGGCTTCTCCGCATTAATTTCACACACTCGACCCCGCCATTAGAGTCTCTCACGCATGGCTCCGCCATTAGAGTCTCTCACGCATGGCTTCTCCGTACTAATTTCACACACATGACCCCGCCATTAGAGTCTCTCACGCATGGCTCCGCCATTAGAGTCTCTCACGCATGGCTTCTCCGTACTAATTTCACACACATGACCCCGCCATTAGAGTCTCTCACACATGGCTCCGCCATTAGAGTCTCTCACGCATGGCTTTTCTGCATTCATTTCACACACATGCCCCCGCCATTAGAGTCTCTCACGCATGGCTCCGCCATTAGAGTCTCTCACACATGACCCCGCCATTAGAGTCTCTCACACATGGCTCCGCCATTAGAGTCTCTCACGCATGGCTTTTCTGCATTCATTTCACACACATGCCCCCGCCATTAGAGTCTCTCACGCATGGCTCCGCCATTAGAGTCTCTCACGCATGGCTCCGCCATTAGAGTCTCTCACGCATGGCTCCGCCATTAGAGTCTCTCACGCATGGCTTCTCCGTGTTAATTTCACACACATGACCCCGCCATTAGAGTCTCTCACGCATGGCTCCGCCATTAGAGTCTCTCACGCATGGCTTCTCTGTACAAATTTCACACACATGACCCCGCCATTAGAGTCTCTCACGCATGGCTCCGCCATTAGAGTCTCTCACGCATGGCTTCTCCGTATAAATTTCACACACATGACCCCGCCAGTAGAGTCTCTCACGCATGGCTCCGCCATTAGAGTCTCTCACGCATGGCTTCTCCGTATAAATTTCACACACATGACCCCGCCAGTAGAGTCTCTCACGCATGGCTCCGCCATTAGAGTCTCTCACGCATGGCTTCTCCGTACAAATTTCACACACATGACCCCGCCATTAGAGTCTCTCACGCATGGCTCCGCCATTAGAGTCTCTCACGCATGGCTTCTCCGTATAAATTTCACACACATGACCCCGCCAGTAGAGTCTCTCACGCATGGCTCCGCCATTAGAGTCTCTCACGCATGGCTTCTCCGGGTGGATTTTTACACATATGTCTCCGCCTTTAGAGTCTCACGCATGGCTCCGCCTCAAAGTCTCTCACGCATGGCTTCTCCGTGCCATTTTTACACATATGGTTCCGCCATTAGAGTCTCTCACGTATCGCTTCCCCATTCAAATTCTACACACACAACTCCGCCAGTCGAGGCCAGCTGCGTGGTCCCGCAACCAGTAGGTTCCATGTCTTTTCTGCCTTCAGACCCGCTCGCATGGCTCGGTCATCAGTGGCTTGCAATACAATTATCTTGTGGTGACTCGCACGCGTGGCTTGCGCCATTAGAGTCTCTCTCACGTTATCATTTTCTCTGACTTTTATTTTTAGGTTGTCAGATTCCTCCTGGAACATAACATCACGCCCCCTTTTGTCATGGCTTCTCTTCTGGGGTTTGCTTCTTTTGCCACCTTAAACTCAAATGTCATACAACGCCATCATACTCTATCTCACTGACATTCTACACCACATGCTAATCTTACACCCTAATAACATCAGTTTCATGGCCTCTCACCAAATCAAAACCATACTCAGAGGTATTTAGAAAGCGGAACCCGCACGTCCAGCCCAGAGGCTACCCGTTAACAATCATATTTTCAAGGCATTATCCGAATTACTAGACGCCAAGCCTTCTGAAGCAGATACCAACTCCATCCTCAAAACAGAAATTTGCTTGGCCTTCTACGGTTCCTGAGGCCCGGGGAATTCACTACAACCTACACGACACAAGCCACACCTTGCCTTCTTGTCTCCCACTTGGCAAAACACATGGATCATTACGTCCTGACCTTACCTCACTCCAAGAGTAGTCAGCACTTACCCGTCAACATTTCATATCACCCCACGCACAACAGATGGTGTCCAGTCAGGGTTCTGGATGCTTACAGACAACGTCACAAGTTTCTACCCTCTCAACCGCTACTTCACTACATGGTTCGGTACTCACCACCACCACCTTCATGACCCATGTCAGGTCATCCCTCACACAACTGGGCCTCAACGCAGCCAACTACTCAGGGCACTCCTTTCGCTTTGGAGCCGCGTCCACGGCCTCCAGTGCCAACGCCCCTACTCATGTCATCGGGAATTGGGGCGCTGGAAGTCATCCGCTTACTCGCGATACATTCCCAATCCAACACAAGAGTTAAGAGATACTTTCCAAAACATGTCGGGTTGAGCTATTCATGTATATTTGACTACAATAACTGGTTATTTCATTTTTGCCCTCTTCTTTCTCAGGCCTACCTCATCCTCGGTTTCGGCACACCACAACCGACTACGCTTATTCCCTGATTTCCTAGGGTTCTTCACTGTACTACCGTAAGCGCCTCACACAAGTGTGAAGGCAGTTTGCCTGGATTTGTGGGAGGGGCTGAGGTCCGCCTCCAGCCTATTTAGGGCACCCCCTTACCTGGCTCCTGCACCGTCCGAGGTCTGAGCTTTGACCCTCCCACCACTCCACTCATTTACAACTCATTTCTTCCATATCTCTATCCTTGGGTGGGCCCTCTTCTTTCTCAGGCCTACCTCATCCTCGGTTTCGGCACACCACAACCGACTACGCTTATTCCCTGATTTCCTAGGGTTCTTCACTGTACTACCGTAAGCGCCTCACACAAATATAATTATATACAGGAGATGCCCAGGTTATACCAGCATGCTCCATATTACTATATACAAGAAGATGTATAACTTATACCAGCTGTACATATATCATTATATACAGGAGATGCCCAGGTTATACCAGCATGCTTCATATCACTATATACAGGAAGATGTATAACTTATACCAGCTGTACATATATAATTATATACAGGAGATACCCTGGTTATACCAGCATGCTTCATATCACTATATACAGGAAGATGTATAACTTATTCCAGCTGTACATATATAATTATATACAGGAGATACCCAGGTTATACCAGCATGGTCCATATCACTATATACAAGAAGATGTATAACTCATACCAGCTGTACATATATAATTATATACAGGAGATACCCAGGTTATACCAGCATGCTCCATATCACTATATACAAGAAGATGTATAACTTATACCAGCTGTACATATATAATATAATACAGGAGATGCCCAGGTTATACCAGCATGCTCCATATCACTATATACAAGAAGATGTATAACTTATACCAGCTGTACATATATAATTATATACAGGAGATGCCCAGGTTATACCAGCATGCTCCATATCACTATATACAGAAGATGTATAACTTATACCAGCTGTACATATATAATTATATACAGGAGATGCCCAGGTTATACCAGCATGCTCCATATCACTATATACAGAAGATGTATAACTTATACCAGCTGTACATATATAATTATATACAGGAGATGCCCAGGTTATACCGGCATGCTCCATATCACTATATACAAGAAGATGTATAACTTATACCAGCTGTACATATATGATTATATACAGGAGATGCCCAGGTTATACCAGCATGCTCCATATCACTATATACAAGAAGATGTATAACTCATACCAGCTGTACATATATCATTATATACAGGAGATGCCCAGGTTATACCAGCTGTACATATATAATTATATACAGGAGATACCCAGGTTATACCAGCATGGTCCATATCACTATATACAGGAAGATGTATAACTTATACCAGCTGTACATATATAATTATATACAGGGGATACCCAGGTTATACCAGCATGCTCCATATCACTATATACAGGAAGATGTATAACTTATACCAGCTGTACATATATAATTATATACAGGAGATACCCAGGTTATACCAGCTGTACATATATAATTATATACAGGAGATACCCAGGTTATACCAGCATGCTCCATATCACTGTATACAAGAAGATGTATAACTTATACCAGCTGTACATATATAATTATATACAGGAGATGCCCAGGTTATACCAGCATGCTCCATATCACTGTATACAAGAAGATGTATAACTTATTCCAGCTGTACATATATAATTATATACTGGAGATGCCCAGGTTATACCAGCACGGTCCATATCACTATATACAAGAAGATGTATAACTTATACCAGCTGTACATATATAATTATATACAGGAGATACCCAGGTTATACCAGCATGCTCCATATCAGTATATACAAGATTTATAGTTACACTGTAAAACATACATAAGATTGCAGTAGAGCAGAAATGGAGCCGCAGCTGACGGGGGACGATATTATGTAGCAGTCACTGTGCGCACTGTCGGCGGTATCCCCCCCCCCCCCCGGCTCCCCCGCAGCCTGTGCTCCTACCTGTAGCACCTGAGATGTGCCTCATCCTGCGGTATCTCCGTCCTGATGCAGACCCTTCCAGCGCGCGGCTTTCCACCTCCGGGACGGCTCAGCGGTAATGCCTCTGCTGACGGGTGACCCTTTCTGCAAGGGATTCAGCTATTGAGTACAACAAGCTGGGGGAGGAAAGTCCTTCTTATACAGAGCAGGAGGAGGCAAAGTGTGTCCTGCCCTAAGATGTGACTAACAGAGTTTTCTACAAACTGTCCCTGACGAACCACTCAGCGAATGTATCTATGACATACAAGCAATGTACCTCAGTAGGTTTAGATACAATGTACCTCAGTAGGTTTAGATACAATGTACCTCAGTAGGTTTAGATACAAGCAATGTACCTCAGTAGGTTTAGATACAATGTACCTCAGTAGGTTTAGATACAATGTACCTCAGTAGGTTTAGATACAATGTACCTCAGTAGGTTTAGATACAATGTACCTCAGTAGGTTTAGATACAAGCAATGTACCTCAGTAGGTTTAGATACAATGTACCTCAGTAGGTTTAGATACAATGTACCTCGGTAGGTTTAGATACAAGCAGTGTACCTCGGTAGGTTTAGATACAAGCAGTGTACCTCAGTAGGTTTAGATACAAGCAATGTACCTCGGTAGGTTTAGATACAATGTACCTCAGTAGGTTTAGATACAAGCAGTGTACCTCAGTAGGTTTAGATACAAGCAGTGTACCTCAGTAGGTTTAGATACAAGCAATGTACCTCAGTAGGTTTAGATACAAGCAATGTACCTCAGTAGGTTTAGATACAAGCAATGTACCTCGGTAGGTTTAGATACAAGCAATGTACCTCAGTAGGTTTAGATACAATGTACCTCAGTAGGTTTAGATACAATGTACCTCAGTAGGTTTAGATACAATGTACCTCAGTAGGTTTAGATACAATGTACCTCAGTAGGTTTAGATACAATGTACCTCAGTAGGTTTAGATACAATGTACCTCAGTAGGTTTAGATACAAGCAATGTACCTCAATAGGTTTAGCTACAATGTACCTCAGTAGGTTTAGATACAATGTACCTCAGTAGGTTTAGCTACAAGCAGTGTACCTCAGTAGGCTTAGATACAATGTACATCAGTAGGTTTAGATACAATGTACCTCGGTAGGTTTAGCTACAAGCAATGTACCTCAGTAGGTTTAGATACAATGTACCTCAGTAGGTTTAGCTACAAGCAGTGTACCTCGGTAGGTTTAGATACAATGTACCTCAGTAGGTTTAGATACAAGCAGTGTACCTCGGTAGGTTTAGCTACAAGCAATGTACCTCAGTAGGCTTAGATACAATGTACATCAGTAGGTTTAGATACAAGCAGTGTACCTCGGTAGGTTTAGCTACAAGCAATGTACCTCAGTAGGCTTAGATACAATGTACATCAGTAGGTTTAGATACAATGTACCTCGGTAGGTTTAGATACAAGCAGTGTACCTCAGTAGGTTTAGATACAATGTACCTCAGTAGGTTTAGCTACAAGCAGTGTACCTCGGTAGGTTTAGATACAAGTAATGTACCCCAGTAGGTTTAGATACAATGTACCTCAGTAGGTTTAGATACAAGCAGTGTACCTCAGTAGGTTTAGATACAAGCAATGTACCTCAGTAGGTTTAGATACAAGCAGTGTACCTCAGTAGGTTTAGATACAATGTACCTCAGTAGGTTTAGATACAATGTACCTCAGTAGGTTTAGATACAATGTACCTCAGTAGGTTTAGATACAAGCAGTGTACCTCGGTAGGTTTAGATACAATGTACCTCAGTAGGTTTAGATACAAGCAGTGTACCTCAGTAGGTTTAGATACAAGCAGTGTACCTCGGTAGGTTTAGATACAAGCAGTGTACCTCAGTAGGTTTAGATACAAGCAGTGTACCTCAGTAGGTTTAGATACAATGTACCTCAGTAGGTTTAGATACAAGCAGTGTACCTCGGTAGGTTTAGATACAATGTACCTCAGTAGGTTTAGATACAAGCAGTGTACCTCAGTAGGTTTAGATACAAGCATTGTACCTCGGTAGGTTTAGATACAAGCAGTGTACCTCGGTAGGTTTAGATACAAGCAGTGTATCTCAGTAGGTTTAGATACAAGCAGTGTACCTCAGTAGGTTTAGATACAAGCAGTGTACCTCAGTAGGTTTAGATACAAGCATTGTACCTCAGTAGGTTTAGATACAAGCAGTGTACCTCAGTAGGTTTAGATACAAGCAGTGTACCTCAGTAGGTTTAGATACAAGCATTGTACCTCAGTAGGTTTAGATACAAGCAGTGTATCTCAGTAGGTTTAGATACAAGCAGTGTACCTCAGTAGGTTTAGATACAAGCAGTGTATCTCAGTAGGTTTAGATACAAGCAGTGTACCTCAGTAGGTTTAGATACAAGCAGTGTATCTCAGTAGGTTTAGATACAAGCAGTGTACCTCAGTAGGTTTAGATACAAGCAGTGTACCTCAGTAGGTTTAGATACAAGCAGTGTATCTCAGTAGGTTTAGATACAAGCATTGTACCTCAGTAGGTTTAGATACAAGCAGTGTATCTCAGTAGGTTTAGATACAAGCAGTGTACCTCAGTAGGTTTAGATACAAGCAGTGTACCTCAGTAGGTTTAGATACAAGCAGTGTATCTCAGTAGGTTTAGATACAAGCAGTGTATCTCAGTAGGTTTAGATACAAGCAGTGTATCTCAGTAGGTTTAGATACAAGCAGTGTATGTATTCACTGTCTCGGGTGATTCCGGTTGTTGAGCGCCTGTCTATAATTATATATTAAAACCTACTGAATAGGAAAATACGGTATTAATACACTTCAATGTAAATTAATGCCGGATCCGGCATTCTGGAAAGTGTTATTAGGATTTTGGGCTGGTGAAAAAAAATGTAGCATGCTGCGGTATTATCTCTGTCCAAAAATTGTAAGAGAGACTGAACTGATGCCTCCTGAACGGATTACTCTCCATTCAGAATGCATGGGGATAAAACTGATCAGTTCTTTTCCGGTATTGAGCCCCTAGGACGGAACTCAGCGCCGGAAAAGAATAACGCAAGTGTGAAAGTACTCTTACCACCAAAAAAAAGAGGCACGTTCCCATGCCTGACGTGCATAAATTGCAATTATAAAGGGCAAAACTATAAACCACCTTAGACAGGGATATACAATTCCTATGCCCAACTTTGCTACATGTATGATATAAAATGTAATTTATGGCACTAGATGTCCTTGCAGCTTGTACATAGGACAAACCAAAAGAGAAGTCCGAAAAAGCCTAAATGAACATAAATCAAATATTAAGAGGTATATTGAATCTCAAAATAAAAAAGAAAGTAATAAAGATGTTAATAAATATAATGAAACCATATTGTTGCATCATTGTTTCGAAATGGGACACAAATGACACAAATTAAAATGGACTGTATTAGAATGGGTTAATCCTACTACGATACCAGATGATAATAAACGTAAATTACTACAACATGACACTAGATGGGAGACAAAAATGCAAACAATGAAACCAAAAGGATTGAATGATATTTGCGACTTTAGGCTATTCCTGTGATCAGCTCCGATGTAACTGTTCTTAAATGCTTTTAATCGTTTTTATTCATTTCTATGATATAATTATGAGATTTGCATATACTGAGACGTAACCATGCTGTATTTAAGGAGCCTGGTTACACCCCATAGTTACGTACGAGTAAGGGGCCGTGACCCCCAAAACGTCGAGTGGTATAGGATAAAAATCAGCTCAGCGTTCTCAAGAAAAGAGAGGCCAGTGAGCCGAACGATGTAAAGAAACAATAAAGGATTTGAAAGTGGAGGCGGCGCTTCCGATGAGCGAGTATTTCTTGATTTCTCACGGAATAACTTTGGAACACTTTTACTTATACAAGCTATTCTGAGATTTTTTTCTCCTGACACATTGTACTTCATGAGACAATACATTTCACCCTTATTTATGGAAAAAATCCTAAATTTACCAAAAAGTTTGAAAAATTCGCAATTTTCTAAATTTTTATTTCTCTGCTTTGAACTAAATTACTTAACATTCCCAATATGTCCACTTTATGTTGGCATAATTTTGTAAATGTCATTTTATTTTTCAGGAAGTTTTTCAGGAAGTTTAAGAACATTTCCAAAACCCACTTTTTAAGGACCAGTTCAGATCTGAAGTCACTTTGTGATGCTTACATAATAAAAAACACCCATGAATGACCCCATTTTAGAAACTACACCCCTCTAGGTATTCAAACAGATTTGACAAACTTTGTTACCCCTTTAGTTGTTCCACAATTAAAGGAAAATGGAGATAAAATTAAAAAATTTCACTTTTTGGGCAGATTTTTAATTTTAGTTGTTCCACAATTAAAGGAAAATGGAGATAAAATTAAAAAATTTCACTTTTTGGGCAGATTTTAAATTTTAATCCATTTTTTAGGTAACACATCACGAGTTAACAGCCAAACAAAGCTCAATATTTATTACCCTGATTCTGCAATTTACATAAACACCCCACATGTGGTGGTAAACTGATGTACAGGCGCACGGCAGGGCACAGAAGAAAAGGAACGCCGTATGGTTTTTGGAAGGCAGATTTTGCTGGGCTGGTTTTTAGACCATGTCCCATTTGAAGCCCCCCTGATGCACCCTTACAGTAGAAACTCTCAAAAAGTGACCCCCTTTTGGAAACTATGTGATAAGATCACAGTTTTATTGTTATTATATTTAGGGTACATATAGCTCTATATTATGTTTTGGCACAGTTTTCATTTCATGTTTTTTACAATGTTCATCTGACAAGGTAGATCATGTGCTATTTTTATAGAATTTTTTTAGTTTTACATAATAAAGCATTTTTGAAAAAAAAAAGTTTGTGTCTCCATTACCTGAACGCCATATATTTTATACTTTTCTGATGAGCGTCTTGTGCAGGGGCTTTTTTTTTGCAGGAAGAGTGGCATTTTTTTATTGGTACCATTTTTGGGTATATATGATTTTTTGATCATTCAATATTACACTTTATGGGGCAAGGTGACCAAAAAATTGGCTTTTTTTTTTTTATAGCCTTTACCGGTGAGGATAGTTCATGGGATATTTTTATAGAGCAGATTGTTACGGATGTGGCAATACCTAATATGTATAATTTTTCTTATTTAAGTTTTACACAATAAAAGCATTTTTGAAACAAAAAAAAATTATGTTTTAGTGTCTCCATAGTCTGAGAGCCATCATTTTGTGGCCGGTTGTCTTAGGTAGGGTCTCATTTTTTGAGGGATGATGTGATAGTTTGATTGGTACTATTTTGGGGGCATACACCTTTTTAATCGCTTGGTGTTGCACTTTTTGTGACGTAAATGGCTTTTTTGGCACTGTGTAAGAAAAATAAATAAAAAGTGTTCACTTGTTCATGTGATATTGTTAGAGAGCTGGTTGTTACGGACACAGCAATACCTAATATATCTATACTTACATTTTTTTATTTCACTTTAACACAATAAAAGCATTTTTTAAACAAAAAAAATCATATTTATATACAAGATCTTGTACCAGCTGTTTATTAAGTTGTCTTATGTTAATGTCTTGGATTGTCATTGTATTCTGCTAGCAACTGACTGATTTGTGTATATTTATTGTGAAAAAACTCAATAAAAACGTATTGATTAAAAAAGAATATTTTAGTGTCTCCATAGTCAAAGAGCCATATTTTTTATTTATTTTTTAACGATTGTCTTAGGTACAGGCTGATTATTTGCGTGTTTGATTGGTACCATTTTAGGGGGCTTTTGATCACTTGGTGATGTACTTTTCTGTGCTGTAAGGTGACAAATGTTTTTTTTTTTTTTGGCACCGTTTATTTTTTATTTTTTTACTGTGTTCATCTGAGGGGGTAAATTATGTGATATATTCATAGAACCGGTCGTTACGGACGTGGCAATACCTAATATGTGCAATTTGTCTTTCTTTCTTTTTTAATTATAAAATCAGGGAAAAGGGCGTTTTTTATTATAAAAACTTTTTATTTTCCTTTTTTTTTTTTTACTTTATTTCTGTCCCACTCTGGACAAGGACACAAGCAGTCACAGTACTTAAGAAAAACCGGAAAAAAACTACGCTGCACTTTGATTTATATTCCACTTTACTGGACATTAACAAACTCATACGCCTGATTACAGTCAAGAATCACTTTTTTTTCATGATGATTCGACCGTCTGTAAATAGGAAAATAATGAAGAAAACAAAGAGAACCATTCTAATACAACTAATGTTCGGGGACTTCGTTTCCAAGAGCAACTGACTATACAAAACCTGTATGAATTGAGTGAAAAATAGCCCTTGATCAGGTAGTACCTGGAAAAACAACTACACTTGATTTCTATCCGATCCAAACTAGAACAAAAAGCATGGAAAAATGCCAAACAATTATGGAACCAAGAACTGAAGACCTTACAAACAAACATCAAAAATGATTTATTTTTTTTAAAGCGTTTAAGAATATCGGTATGTCCTTTTCCCAATACAAAGCTCTAAAAGAACTACAATCTAATAAAATTAAAAAAAATCACCATTCGCAACTCTGATAAAGGAGGAGCGGTGGTGGCATTAAGCAGTGAAGAATATGAATAAGCTATTACCAATATTTTACACGACAAGGAAACCTATCGTCAACTTAATAGAGACCGAACAAAGGATCTTAGTGAAGCACTCGTACTAATCCTAGAGGAAGGATCGTCTATGGGAGCTATTAGCAATAAGGAGAAGGACTCTCTATATGTTGCCAACCCGTGTATCCCAATAATGTACGGTCTTCCTAAAATTCATAATAATGACCCTGCGCTGTCATACCCCTACCGTTATTTGAGAAGCTCTGCCTATGGCTGGACTTTCACCTCTGGCTGCACGGGTTCCCAGCTTTTTGAAGGACAGTAAAGACGTTTTGAATGTCATGAACTGAATCCATTGGGACGCTTCTTTTTGTTCATGGGTTACCATCCAGGCTTTGTATCCCTCCATTCCCCGCTTAGCTGCCATGTCTGCGTTCTAATCCCATCTTCATAAATCTAGGGGGTCATTTATCAAACTGGTGTAAAGTAGAACTGGCTCAGTTGCCCATAGCAACCAACCAGGTTCCAACTTTTATTTTCCAAAGGCTCTGTCAAAAATGAAAGGTGAAATATGAATGGTTGCTATGGGCAACTAAGCCGGGTCTACTTTACGCCAGTTTGATAAATGACCCCCATAGTGATTATCCTGAGACTTTTAAAAAATATATAATTGAAGTCTCTCATTCTCTGCTTACTAATTATTATTTTTCTTTTAATTATACAGGTCCTTCTAAAAAAATTAGCATATTGTGATAAAGTTCATTATTTTCTGTAATGTACTGATAAACATTAGACTTTCATATATTTTGGCTTCATTACACACCAACTGAAGTAGTTCAAGCCTTTTATTGTTTTAATATTGATGATTTTGGCTACAGCTCATGAAAACCCAAATTCCTATCTAAAAAAAATTAGCATATCATGAAAAGGTTCTCTAAACGAGCTATTAACCTAATCATCTGAATCAACTAATTAACTCTAAACACCTGCAAAAGATTCCTGAGGCTTTTAAAAACTCCCAGCCTGGTTCATTACTCCAAACCGCAATCATGGGTAAGACTGCCGACCTGACTGCTGTCCAGAAGGCCATCATTGACACCAACAAGCAAGAGGGTAAGACACAGAAAGAAATTTCTGAACGAATAGGCTGTTCCCAGAGCGCTGTATCAAGGCACCTCAGTGGGAAGTCTGTGGGAAGGAAAAAGTGTGGCAGAAAACGCTGCACAACGAGAAGAGGTGACCGGACCCTGAGGAAGATTGTGGAGAAGGACCGATTCCAGACCTTGGGGGACCTGCGGAAGCAGTGGACGGAGTCTGGAGTAGAAACATCCAGAGCCACCGTGTACAGGCGTGTGCAGGAAATGGGCTACAGGTGCCGCATTCCCCAGGAACAGCGGCAGAAGCGCCTGACCTGGGCTACAGAGAAGCAGCACTGGACTGTTGTATGTCATTCGGAAATCAATGTGCCAGAGTCTGGAGGAAGACTGGGGAGAGGGAAATGCCAAAATGCCTGAAGTCCAGTGTCAAGGACCCACAGTCAGTGATGGTCTGGGGTGCCATGTCAGCTGCTGGTGTTGGTCCACTGTGTTTTATCAAGGGCAGGGTCAGTGCAGCCGCTATCAGGAGATTTTGGAGCACTTCATGCTTCCATCTGCTGAAAAGCTTTATGGAGATGAAGATTTCATTTTTCAGCACGACCTGGCACTTGCTCACAGTGCCAAAACCACTGGTAAATGGTTTACTGACCATGGTATTACTGGGCTCAATTGGCCTGCCAACTCTCCTGACCTGAACCCCATAGAGAATCTGTGGGATATTGGGAAGAGATAGTTGAGAGACACAAGACCCAACACTCTGGATGAGCTTAAGGCCGCTATCGAAGCATCCTGGGCCTCCATAACACCTCAGCAGTGCCACAGGCTGATTGCCTCCATGCCACGCCGCATTGAAGCCTCCTGGGCCTTCATAACACCTCAGCAGTGCCACGGGCTGATTGCCTCCATGCCACGCCGCATTGAAGCCTCCTGGGCCTCCATAACACCTCAGCAGTGCCACAGGCTGATTGCCTCCATGCCACGCCGCATTGAAGCAGTCATTTCTGCAGAAGGATTCCCGACCAAGTATTGAGTGCATAACTGAACATAATTATTTGAAGGTTGACTTTTTTTGTATTAAAAACACTTTTCTTTTATTGGTCGGATGAAATATGCTAATTTTTTGAGATAGGAAATTTGGGGTTTTCATGAGCTGTAGCCAAAACCATCAATATTAAAACAATAAAAGGCTTGAACTACTTCAGTTGGTGTGTAATGAATCTAAAATATATGAAAGTCTAATGTTTATCAGTACATTACAGAAAATAATGAACTTTATCACAATATGCTAATTTTTTGAGAAGGGCCTGTATGTGGAACCAATTACCAATGACTCAGCATGGCTACTACACTTTGAATGGAGCTGTGCTTCCTGTCCTATTCAAAGTGCTAGTTCTAGCATCGGAGACTGCAGGAAACGGGTGATAGCGGGGATGCAAGGTGTTGGCCTCCCACTAATTGAATATAGATAAACTATCCTACAGGCCAGGGGTACTCGAGTACTTTTCGTAAAGGTCCATTTACCCAAGCTGTCTTACATTTAGACCATTTTCTACGCCATAAACAGGCGTAGAAGAAGATAAATGAGTAGGGCATAGCGGCCCGTCCTTGCCACACACACTTTTTTCGACCTGCCATGAGCGGGGAGAAGTCACAGATTGCGGCGCAAAGGATGTTTGTGCTGCAATCTGCGCCAGAAATTTGCCTAATTTAGGCGTATTACTGGTTAGTAATGACTCCCTCTACATGGGTCCATAATATAACTGGTTGGAACTAAAGAGGATCCTGCTAATAACCCTAAGGGGAAAATGCCATAAGGCAAGTAATAGAGGAGCACAAGGCATTCCCCATTACACATTCTATGTATTAAAAAAAAAAAGTTTTTGGTGTTTTTTTTAATTGAAAAACCTAAATGGCGCTAAAAACATCAGGAGGGACATGTGTAAGCCTACCCCTTATGCCATCTAATGGACAGATAGCGCTAGGAGATGTATACATTTTAGATAAATAAAATCAGTAAACTAGGTATAGTAATGCTCAATATAATAAGCGGGAGTTTTCCGTAACTTTCCCAGGAACAGATAAAAACAGCAACATTAAAAACTGAGGTGAACAAATGCAAACACAATTAATAAAATAAAAAGTAAGACCACACCGGCGCTGTCTTTGTGATTTTAGGTTTAGTATAAATGTAGTCTGACACTTCACTGCCGGTTAACAGAGGAGGAACGTTGAGGAGAAGGAATGTACTATAAATGGAGGTACGTGAAGATAAGGAATAGATCCTGACGAAGGGGGACACCCTGAAACGTGTTTTTATAAAGTTTTTCCGTTGCCCTGTATGAATACACTTGTTATGGTGGATAGGCTGGCATCTATGGTAGAGCGAGCCATGAGCGACCGCCCGTTCTCATAGCACTTCACCCCCACTGAATGAGCAGCCAGTTTTCAGGAAGAAACACTTCCGTCCCAATCATCGGCTGCTCTTTCCATGTAAAAGCGCCATAAGTGTTCATTGTGACTACATATGAGAAAAAGAAGTAATACTGCCCCCTGGTGGTAGCTTTTTGTAGTCTTTTCATATGTAGCCCAAATAAAAAATCTAATGTGCAAATTCAGGATAGACATATAATCATCAATAAGGATCCTGAGGTTACAGGAACTCTTGTGTCATCCAGTGTTCTGGCCGAGATCCCGCCGGCGCATGCGCATTGTGATGACCATTGTGGACAGCAGCATCGATCCATGCAGTGCGCATGTGCCGGCGGGATCTCGGCCAGTACACCGGATGACACAAGAGGCTTACAGAGCGGGCCAAGCACCAGGCTATGGAGGGGTTATGTGAGAAGGATGAGCGGCCTGGGCACTTACAGCCCGAACGCCACCCCTGGGCACTTGCGAGCCCTCATTTACATATGAATAAAACTGCGTTTTTGCCTCAAAACAAAAGGACAAAGGCATCACCTGACTCATGTATAGTTATGCTACAGTGCTATGTAAGCAGTGTATAAAGGCAAACTGTGGTGACAGACTTCCTTTAAAAGATAACTCGTCTAAAATGCACTTTTGGATAGATGTAACTCCAGGATTTCAGATACGGGCACTAAACCTGTACTACTGTGTAGCTTAGCAGTCAAAATATACATAATGCTAGTAATGATCACTGGAGGAGATGTCATGACCAATACAGGATGCCTGTCACGGACGTACCGAGATATACGGACGTCCCGGCGACGTGAGTGGCAGGAGATCTGTGAGACTGGCAACACGTGGTTTGATCTGACAGGTTTTCCTTGTGGATCACTAGGCATCTGTGTTGTTTCTGGTAATGGCCATACCCCTTGCCTCCAGGTGTTGCTCATGTGGTCATTTAACCTTCCTTATTTATAGTTGCTTCTCCCACAATGCTGTGCGGTTTATAGCTTCTGCTGGACCTTTGGATAGTTGGTGGTTGGATCTCGGCTCAGTTCCTGGTGCTTCCATAGCCCCTTTGAAGTTAAGTCTTTCCTTTCCCTTTTGTATTTTGTTTGGGTTCTGTGTGTTGTATTTCCCTATTGTTTGTATTAGGCCTGAGGGAGACTCCTGTTCGTCCTTCCTTTAGGAGGAACAGGTAGTCTTGTCCCTGCCATTAGTATCCGGGTCCTATAGGGCTAGATAGGACTCTAGGTATTCCTGCGTATGAACCTACCTCTGGGGTCTGTTCATACTGGTAGTCAGTCAGGATTTTTTGTTAGGGTTTCACTAGGAGGTGTCCATCTTCCTTCCCTAGTTCTCAGGCCCGATTCCCTGTTCCCCCTTCCCTCCTATGCTCAGTGTGGTGTTTCCTTCCCACACCGATGCGTGACAATGCCATTCAATCTTATTTATTGCAACCAGTAGATATTGATATAATTTTTTATTTTCTTTTTTTCTTTTACTCACTTATATAGCACTGACATATTCCACAGCGCTTTACAGACTCTATGCTCACAATCTAAGTTCCCTATTAGCAGGGGAGGGCTGGCAGCCTTAGTCCTGGGGGCAAATCCAGTCAAGTAGCCCATTTTAGCCCCGCCCATTATTAAAAGCCCCTCCTACATATAAAAGGCCACTCCCAACAAACACTGCACAGCTGACATTCTATAGTTGCGGCCGGTCCTGGCTGCACTGCCTGCTTCACATCATACAATAAACTGCAGGCTACAGCCAGGAAGCTACTCCGCTCTCCTCCCTCCCCAGATCCTGCTCAAGGCCTGTGGTTCCCCCCACCATCTGCCACCCGCCCGTGGCCTGCTGCCCCCTATGGCCGTCCTCACCCAGCTCTGAATCCTCCTCCTGCAAATGGCAGGGGGGGAGCCGGAGCATCTCCTCTCCTACATAGCACCACATACCTCTTACATCCAGTGATGTCACCTTTGTTGTAGACTTTCTTTTTCCTCATCTTCTCCATTCAGACCAGACCGCCATGATGATTTGTCAGCCATCTCCCGTCTCTGCAGAGATTAACAAACAGACATTAGTTTCCCACATTTGCATCATCTTCACATCTTCTGAACACCCTTTCCTGCCACCCCCAATACTGTGCCCGCTGTGCCCCCAATACTATACTGCAGAAACAGTCCCCCTGGAAATACTACTACCACGCAGATAGTGCCCCCAATACTGTGCTCGCTGTGCCCCCAACACTATACTGCAGAAACAATCCCCCTGGAAATACTGCTACCACACAGATAGTGCCCCCAATACTGTGCCCACTGTGCCCCCAATACTATACTGCAGATACAGTCCCCCTGGAAATACTACTACCACACAGATAGTGCCCCCAATACTGTGCCCGCTGTGCCCCCAATACTATACTGCAGAAACAGTCCCCCTGGAAATACTACTACCACACAGATAGTGCCCCCAATACTGTGCCCGCTGTGCCCCCAATACTATACTGCAGAAACAGTCCCCCTGGAAATACTACTACCACACAGATAGTGCCCCCAATACTGTGCCCGCTGTGCCCCCAATACTATACTGCAGAAACAGTCCCCCTGGAAATACTACTACCACACAGATAGTGCCCCCAATACTGTGCCCACTGTGCTCCCCAATACTATACTGCAGAAACAGTCCCCCTGGAAATACTACTACCACACAGATAGTGCCCCCAATACTATACTGCAGAAACAGTCCCCCTGGAAATACTACTACCACACAGATAGTGCCCCCAATACTGTGCCCACTGTGCTCCCCAATACTATACTGCGGAAACAGTACCCCTGGAAATACTACTACCACACAGATAGTGCCCCTTCAACAATTATTGGCACACAGTGCTCTAAAAAATAACTGCGCCCAGACACTAATAGTATAAAGATAATGTCCCCCCAAAATAATTGTGCTAAGCTGATACTATGCCAGGGTGCCCCCAAAGTAACAGTGCTCCCCAAAATCCCACCAATAGAAATAATTCTCTGTCAGAGCACACTTAGTAGTTATAATGCCCCTATAGTGCCCATACTAGTAATCATGTTCCTCATAGCCCCCAGTAGTAGTAAAGCTCCTCATAATACCTCCTAGTTGTAATATTTCTCCCTATAATATGACAGTACATGAAATACCCCCGCTTAGTGCCTGCAGTTGAGCTAATGTCCCCATAATGTATGCCAGTATAAAATACCCCTATATAGTGCCCTAGTAAATGCCCTCATAGTGCTCCTCTCCCCCTTCCCCATAGTGTCCCCTATAATATGCCAGTAAAAAAAGCCCCTTAGTGCCCCCAGCAGATGCCCCTAAAGTGCTCCTCTCCCCAATAACGTGCCAGTAAAAAAAATGCCCCTTCTTAGTGCCACCATATGCCCCAATAGAGCTCCACTCCCCCATAGTGCCCCCAAATAACGCCCCATAGTGCCGCTCTCCCCTATAGTGCCTCCCATAATGTGTCAGTAAAAAATGCCACCTTAGTGCCACCAGATGCCATAGTGCCCCCATAATGTGCAAGTAAAAAAATGCCCCTTCTTAGTGCCACCATATGCCCCAATAGAGCTCCACTCCCCCATAGTGCCCCCAAATAACGCCCCATAGTGCCGCTCTCCCCTATAGTGCCTCCCATAATGTGCCAGTAAAAAATGCCACCTTAGTGCCACCAGATGCCATAGTGCCCTCATAATGTGCCAATAAAAAAGGCCCCTTTTGAGCACCCACTTCCCCATAGTGCCTCCAAATAATGCCCCTATAGTGACACTAGATGCCCCATAGTGCCGCTCTCCCCTATAGTGCCCCCCAGAATGTGCCAATAATTTAAAAAAAATACCCCTTTATAGCCCTCAGATACCCCCATGGTGCCCCCCCCCCCCCCCCCCATAATAAAACAACACCGGCGCTGTCATTTTGATTTTAGGTTTAGTATAAATGTAGTCTGACACTTCACTGCCGAAGAGGAGGAACGTTGAGGAGAAGGAATGTACTATAGATGGAGGTACGTGAAGATAAGGAATAGATCCTGACGAAGGAGAACACCCTGAAACGTGTTGATGTTTTTATAAAGTTTTGCCGTTGCCCTGTATGAATACACTTGTTATGGTGGATAGGCTGGCATCTATGGTAGAGCGAGCCATGAGCGACCGCCCGTTCTCATAGCACTGAATGAGCAGCCAGTTTTCAGGAAGAAACACTTCGTCCCAAACATCGTCTGCTCTTCCCAGCATGTAAAAGCGCCATGAAGTGTTCATTGTGACTACATATGAGAAAAATAAGTAATACTGCCCCCTGGTGGTAGCTTTTTGTAGTCTTTTCATATGTAGCCCAAATTAAAAATCTAATGTGCAAATTCAGGATAGACATATACAGGTCCTTCTAAAAAAATTAGCATATTGTGATAAAGTTCATTATTTTCTGAAATGTACTGATAAACATTAGACTTTCATATATTTTAGATTCATTACACACCAACTGAAGTAGTTCAAGCCTTTTATTGTTGTAATATTGATGATTTTGGCATACAGCTCATGAAAACCCAAATTTCCTATCTCAAAAAATTTGCATATTTCATCCGACCAATAAAAGAAAAGTGTTTTTAATACAAAAAAAGTCAACCTTCAAATAATTATGTTCAGTTATGCCCTCAATACTTGGTCGGGAATCCTTTTGCAGAAATGACTGCTTCACTGCGGCGTGGCATGGAGGCAATCAGCCTGTGGCACTGCTGAGGTGTTATGGAGGCCCAGGATGCTTCAATGCGGCGTGGCATGGAGGCAATCAGCCTGTGGCACTGCTGAGGTGTTATGGAGGCCCAGGAGGCTTCAATGCGGCGTGGCATGGAGGCAATCAGCCTGTGGCACTGCTGAGGTGTTATGGAGGCCCAGGATGCTTCAATGCGGCGTGGCATGGAGGCAATCAGCCTGTGGCACTGCTGAGGTGTTATGGAGGCCCAGGATGCTTCGATAGCGGCCTTAAGCTCATCCAGAGTGTTGGGTCTTGCGTCTCTCAACTTTCTCTTCCCAATATCCCACAGATTCTCTATGGGGTTCAGGTCAGGAGAGTTGGCAGGCCAATTGAGCACAGTGATACCATGGTCAGTAAACCATTTACCAGTGGTGTTGGCACTGTGAGCAGGTGCCAGGTCGTGCTGAAAAATGAAATCTTCATCTCCATAAAGCTTTTCAGCAGATGGAAGCATGAAGTGCTCCAAAATCTCCTGATAGCTAGCTGCATTGACCCTGCCCTTGATAAAACACAGTGGACCAACACCAGCAGCTGACCTGGCACCCCAGACCATCACTGACTGTGGGTACTTGACACTGGACTTCAGGCATTTTGGCATTTCCCTCTCCCCAGTCTTCCTCCAGACTCTGGCACCTTGATTTCCGAATGACATGCAACAGTCCGGTGCTGCTTCTCTGTAGCCCAGGTCAGGCGCTTCTGCCGCTGTTTCTGGTTCAAAAGTGGCTTGACCTGGGGAATGCGGCACCTGTAGCCCATTTCCTGCACACGCCTGTACACGGTGGCTCTGGATGTTTCTACTCCAGACTCAGTCCACTGCTTCCGCAGGTCCCCCAAGGTCTGGAATCTGTCCTTCTCCACAATCTTCCTCAGGGTCCGGTCACCTCTTCTCGTTTTTCTTTCTGTGTCTTACCCTCTTGCTTGAGGGTGTCAATGATGGCCTTCTGGACAGCAGTCAGGTCGGCAGTCTTACCCATGATTGCGGTTTTGAGTAATGAACCAGGCTGGGAGTTTTTAAAAGCCTCAGGAATCTTTTGCAGGTGTTTAGAGTTAATTAATTGATTCAGATGATTAGGTTAATAGCTCGTTTAGAGAACCTTTTCATGATATGCTAATTTTTTTAGATAGGAATTTGGGGTTTTCATGAGCTGTGTGCCAAAATCATATTAAAACAATAAAAGGCTTGAACTACTTCAGTTGGTGTGCAATGAATGCAAAATATATGACAGTCTAATGTTTATCAGTACATTACAGAAAATAATGAACTTTATCACAATATGCTAATTTTTTTAGAAGGACCTGTATATATATAATCATCAATAAGGATCCTGAGGTTACAGGAACTCTTGTGTCATCCAGTGTTCTGGCCGAGATCCCGCCGGCGCATGCAGAGTTTTTGCCTCTGGTGAACATCAAAGCAAAAGGACAAAGGCATCACCTGACTCATGTATAGTTATGCTACAGTGCTATGTAAGCAGTGTATAAAGGCAAACTGTGGTGACAGACTCCCTTTAAAAGATAACTCGTCTAAAATGCACTTTTGGATAGATGTAACTCCAGGATTTCAGATACGGGCACTAAACCTGTACTACTGTGTAGCTAGGCAGTCAAAATATACATAATGCTAGTAATGACCACTGGAGGAGATGTCATGACCAACACTGGATGCCTGCCACGGACGTACCGAGACATACGGACGTCCCTGCGACAGTGAGTGGCAGGAGATCTGCGAGACTGGCAACACGTGGTTTGATCTGACAGGTTTTCCTTGTGGATCAATAGGCGTCTGTGTTGTTTCTGGTAATGGTCACACCCCTTGCCTCCAGGTGTTGCTAATGTGGTCATTTAACCTTCCTTATTTGTAGTTGCTTCTCCCACAATGCTGTGCGGTTTATAGCTTCTGTTGGATCTGTGGATAGTTGTTGGTTGGATCTCGGCTCAGTTCCTGGTGCTTCTATAGCCCCTTTGAAGTTAAGTCTTTCCTTTCCCTTTTGTATTTTGTTTGGGTTTTGTGTGTTGCATTTCCCTATTGTTTGTATTAGGCCTGAGGGAGACTCCTGTTCGTCCTTCCTTTTGGAGGAACAGGTGTCTTGTCCCTGCCATTAGTATCAGGGTCCTATAGGACTCTAGGTATTCCTGCGTATGAACACACCTACCTCTGCGGTCTGTTCATACTGGTAGTCAGTCAGGATTTTGGTTAGGGTTTTACTAGGAGGTGTCCATCTTCCTTCCCCAGTTCTCAGGCCTGATTCCCTGTTCCGCCCCTTCCCTCCTATGCTCAGTGTGGTGTTTCCTTCCCACACCGATGCGTGACAATGCCATTCAATCTTATTCCTTGCAACCAGTATATATGGATATAATTTTTAATTCACAAAGAGATGAAAGTAGCAGAATCCGCGGCGCTCACCAGTTGCAGTTGTCTTCATTTCTTTATTGCTTTGCAAAAACATCCAGACATCACAGGGCTGAGGCGGACGAGCCTTCACCGAAACAAAAGCCGCATTAGCGGCAAGGGGCAGCAACGGCCGTTTCGTACAACCGTGCTTCCTAAATAGTGCTCCTCTCCCCCTTCCCCATGGTGTCCCCCATAATATGGCAGTAAAAAAAATGCCACTTCTTAGTGCCCCCAGCAGATGCCCCTAAAGTGCTCCTCTCCCCCATAATGTGCCAATAAAAAATGCCCCTTCTTAGTGCCACCATATGCCCCAATAGTGCTCCACTCCCCCATAGTGCCCCTAAATAACACCCCATAGTGCCGCTCTCCCCTATAGTGCCTCCCATAATGTGCCAGTAAAAAATGCCCCCTTAGTGCCACCAGATGCCATAGTGCCCCCATAATGTGACAATAAAAAAGGCCCATTTAGAGCCCCCACTTCCCCATAGTGCCCCCATAATGTGCCAATAATAAAAAAAAAAGCCCCTTTAGAGCCCCCAGATACCCTCATAGTGCTCCTCTCCCCCATGGTGCCCCTCCATAATGTGCCAGTAAGAAATGCCCCCATAGTGCCCCCCCAAATGGGCAAGAAATAAATGCCCCCAGAATGCCACCCCCCAAAAAAATTGGGTTGTAAGAAATGCCAGCTCCCCCCATAGTGCCAGTCCCCCCCCCCATAGTGCCAGTCCCCCCCCATAGTGCCAGCTCCCCCCATAGTGCCAGCTCCCCCCATAGTGCCAGCTCCCCCATTGTGCCAGCTTCCCCCCATAGTGCCAGACCCCCCCCCCCCATAGTGCCAGCTCCCCCAACACAAAAAAAAACATTTAAAAAAACCCCCACTAATACTTACCTCCATCAGCAGCGATGCGATGCAGGCTTCTTCCAATGATAATGATGTCATTGCGCCACCTGAGCCGGCCTCTGATAGGCTGCAGGCATTGGTGCCTGCGGCCTATCAGAAGAACAGGGGAGGGAGACGCCTCTCCCTCCCCTGTCCCACAGCACAGCCATCTGTATCGCTGTCCTGAGGAGAATATGGAGATGAGCGCTTCCACAATGGAAGCGCTCATCTCATACTGCCCACCGCCACCACCGCCGCAATTACATCCAGGGCCGCGCCGCCTGTGGTGATCGGCGGTGCGGCCCTGAGGAATAAAAAATTAATAAATTATTTGTTAAAGATGGCCCTGCGGCCGTTTTTTTTTAGGGCGGCATGTGGGGCAATTGCCTCCCTGCCCCCCGTCCCAGCCCACCCCTGCCTTATTATATGTCTTTCTCATAATTTTATATCACTAGAAGAAGGGTACCGCCATGGGCACGGTTTGTGTGCCCATTTATGAAAATGCGTCTTTTAGTATTGGGACACCTGCACATTACACCTCACAGCTTTCATGACATCCGATTCTAAATCTGTAGCCAATAATATGGAGTTGGGCCCCCATGGCAGCTAAAACCGCTTCCACTCTTCTAGAAAGGTTTTCTACAAGATTTTGGAGTGCTAATGTTAATGGCAGAAGAGGTTTGGACGCTGCGGACATTGAGTCAGCAGAGCATTCATAACTTTTGTACGCTTTGCGCCTCAGATTTGCAATCCGATTCATTGTCCAAAGGAGCTGTGAAAAATGGAAAGTGGAATCTGATTGGCTGCTATGGGCAACTAAGCCAGTTTTCCCAGTTTTGATCAAACTCCCCCTCTGTGTCTTCTGATTAACCATAAAAAGGTTTTTTCTTGCTCTCTCCATGGAGCAATCCACATATTTTAAAAAAAGAGTTTATAATGTGTGCTTTTAAATTAGTGAGGTTTTGTAAGCCAGTTTTAAAGGGGTATTCTGGTCAGAGACATAACAGTAAGGTTTTTCGTAAATGTATGGTTGGTTTGGGGGTCAGTCTCGACAGCCAATTTGTCATGGTCTCCTCAGCTCTTCATTCAGCAACTATAATGATGGGCTGGGCATCCTGGTGCAGGAAGTGCCAGCCAATCAGATGTGGTGGTGATATGTCTGGCACGCTGACATCATCAGTCACGTGACCCCGGACATGTCACATTATCAGGAAGTGCGGCATATTTAAACAGGCAACCTGCTGCCCAAAAGTTGCCTTTGATTGGTGTCTCTGGATTCCTCACTAGCATTTCTAACTGCATATTATTCTGACTCTCCTGGACCCCAACCTCTGATTCTTGGCTGATGGTTTGGATCCTGACCAGGGCCGTCTTTACCAAGGGGCAAAAGGGGCAGCTGCCCCGAGCCCAGTTGGTCCTGGGGGGCCCAAGGCAGCTGCCTCTTGAGCCCTGCTAGCGACTGCCCCAGGTGTCAGGCTGTCAGATACACAGGGGGTGCTGCAATGCCATGCCTGCCGGCACTGAGTCCAGGCAGCGTTCTGTGAGTGAGAGCTGTGATCTAGGACCTGAGATCACATCATCACTATGTGACCAGTAACCTAGCAATATTACTGGTCACATGGCTATGAGGTCATCGCAGGTCCTACCAGGAGTGTTGTAGGAGAAGTTTGGAGCTTTTTTTGTGAAGATTACATCATAAAAAGGTGACAGGGGCTGTTATACTAAGATACTGTAAACTACTGTATAGTGGGGGCCGCCTGTATACTGTAGGGGCCGATATCAATATAGCTTCAGGAACCTTAATAAGACCTATAGTCAACATATACGATCTTGGTGGGAGATAGCAAGTTTGGAAACCTATATACAACAGGGTATGGTGTACAGAGGGTTACGCATACCTCTGAGACCAAACGTCCACCTAGAAGATACCCAGTTCACTAAAGGTTGGGAAGATCTCCTAACAGAGTGCTCTTTGAGATTATTAAAATGCCTAGCAGATTATGAGAAGGAACTTTTTAAGAAGGTAGATCAACAACTAGAGAGAGAAATCAGAGAAATACAAGAATTTGGCCAACATCCAGAGCTTCCTGACTTGGAACAAAAAATAAAGAAAAACATAGACACACTACAAAACGAAATTAAAGAAAGGAAACACGCCAAATATCTAAGAGACCGATCGGATTTCGAAAATAACAGGGTGTATATTTGGAGAAATAGAGGAAACAATAGAAACCCACAGAGAATATATAGGGATAATTAAGAGACAGAAACATCTGGGACAGAGGGCTCAGGATATAGTTCCACGGGGCAAGGGAATCGTTCGAAGGGAACTAAACGTAAGACCAAGAAAAGACAGTACCCCCCAAGGAAATCATCCCTAGAGAGACGTGAATCTCTTCAATCATGTATGAGAGATCCAACAGGAAGACAAGGCACTTTAAGTGCAAGTGGGATATCTGTACCATCTTATCCTCCAACTATGCAACCCTCACAATCTATACAACCATTCTCCTTTGGGTCATCTCAGGGAGGGAATGCGAGTCAGGCACCAACAGCTTTTCAACCTCAAACATCACAACCCCCAATCCAGACATATCCATCACAGATGAATATGGGGGTAGGAGAAAAAACAACAACTATTGCCCCCCTTTTTTTAGGCCAAACAGGGGTCCAGTTGAGGGACCGGGAGAGGTGGGGGTACAGCAAATAATCAGTAGGACATATTTTGAGGATCAAGAGGATCCAGATGAAAAACAAGTTATTAATTTGTCAAAGTATGTCTTAAAACCATCAGAAAAAATGCTGCTAAGTAAGGGCCTTACCTTTACTCCGGTCCCACAATGTGACAAGTTCCTATGGATTAAGGATGTAAACCTCTTCGCACGGAAGTTAGCTCTGCATAAAATACACAAACAAGAAAAAAGTGACTCACGGAGACTATACGACAAGGAGAGGAGATGTGTGGAGATTCTTGAGTCATTACAGCAAGAAAGTGAGGGCTATCAAATTAATCTTGACCCCCCCTTCTCGACTCTAAGACCAAAATCAAAAATGACTCCACAATTTACACAGTTCCAAGAGATAGAGACTTTAGTACAGCTGGTCACTCAGGATATTAAGTCCTTACAAATGAGGAAAGACCACCTAGTACAAAATCTCAGTAGTGAGGAACAAAAAGCCCTTGAAATTCTCAGGAAAAATGAGGATATTATAATAAAGCCGAATGACAAAGGGGGCAACATAGTCATTCAAGACAGGAATGACTATGTTGATATGGTGTTGAGACTTCATAAGGATAGGTCCACCTATCAACCCCTGGGGGGTGACCCTACAAAGGAGTTCCTGAATGATCTTAAGGAGCTTTTGGATGGAGCACTTCAGGAGAATTTAATAACAAAAGACGAATTCAAATATCTCTACAACAAAAACCCAACGATTTCCACCTTCTATGCCCTCCCAAAAGTGCATAAAGACAAGCAACCAATTCCAGGAAGACCAATTGTGTCGGGAAACGACAATCTCACACAATCTGTTAGTGAATATATCGACCAGGTACTGAGACCTTTTGTGACCACCCTACCCTCCTACATTAGGGATACAAAAGATCTTCTTTTGAAGATCAATGACATCACAGTAACACCAGACACAATTTTAGCTAGTTTGGATGTAGAGTCACTCTACAGTAATATCCAACACCCAACACCCATTAGGAATGCATGCGGTAGAGTCCTACCTTAACACGAGGAGTCAAAACTTTAATAGACACAATCAATTTGTTTTGTCATCACTAAGGTTTGTTTTAGAGCACAATTATTTTGTTTTTCAGGGACAATTTTATAAGCAAACTAATGGTACTGCGATGGGGACGTCATGTGCCCCAACGTATGCCAATTTATTTTTGGGGTGGTGGGAGAACGATCACGTTTTTACGGAAGGAATGTCGTCATATATCTGCCACATTATATTTTGGGGCAGATATATAGACTACATTCTTATCCTATGGGATGGGGGTCACTCTTTGTTTTGTGAATTCACTCAGAAATTAAATCATAACAGCATAGGGATGAAATATACCCATGAAATTCAAGAAAAAGAGATTGTGTTTCTTGACTTGAAAATAAAGAAGACTGAAAATGGCCATTTGGTAACAGAGGTCTCTAGAAAACCAACAGCAACAAATAGTTACCTGCATTGGAATAGCTGGCACCCCACATCCTTGAAGAAAGGAATCCCTGTAGGCCAGTACTTGAGGGCACGTCGGAATTGCTCCGATGAGGTCTCATTCTCTAAAGAAAGTGAACAACTCCTTCAGAGATTTCAAAAAAGAGGCTACCCAAAAAACCCTCTAAAAAAAGCCTATAATAGAGCTAATAGAATGAAGAGAGAAGACCTACTCAAAGAGAGTACCCCTAAGAAAAATGACATCATTAGATGTATTGGCACCTATGACGGGTACAATAAAGAAATATATGGAATATTGAAAAAACACTGGCACATTATTAAATCTGACAGAGATCTAAATATGATACTCACCTTGAATCCATCAGTAACATACAGACGGGGCAGGAACATTAAAGATCAGTTGGTTCATAGCCACCTAATGGAGAAGGGAGGAAATCTAGAGAGAGCGGTTGAAAGATACCGGGGATCCTCACCATGTGGTGACTGCTCTTTCTGTAGGTATGTCCCCCGCATTAAAAAGTATATAAACCCTATAGACAAGAAAGAATATGAAATTAAACAACTCATCACGTGTAAAACACAGGGGGTAGTATACTTGGCATCATGCCCATGCCCAAAGTTATACGTGGGCAAAACAGTGCAGGAGTTGAGACGTCGCATCTCAGGACATATTAGCAGTATAGAAACCAGAAAAGATACATCAATTGCCAGACACATTAAATATTTCCATAATAACAAAAGCTCTGTTTTAGGATTCTGGGGCATTGACAAAATAGTCCTAGGACCAAGGGGGGGAAATCTTGATAAAAAACTCCTACAGAGTGAGGCCCGCTGGATATTTAGGTTGGGCACAATGAGTCAACAAGGCCTCAATGAAGGATTTTCCTTCACAGCCTTTATCTAAACACAAGTAGGTACACCTTTTGAAATAATACTATTAAGAAAAATAAATATATATAAAAAAAGAGAAAAAATACAATACCTGGAAGAACTAAAGATAGTAACCCTTAGATCATTGAGCCATACAGAACCGCATTCCTCACTATAAATATAGGGATAAAAGATAAAAAGAACGGTTAAATATATAAAATAGTAATCATAAAGGATTAACCCTAAGTACCCTATAGCCAATCATCTAATTGATATTGAAAATAATAAAAAAGAATAAAAAGAAAACATGTGAAGTATAGTACAAACTTTGGCTTGAGTACAAATACACATCTAGGTGCATATATATGCACATTGATGTCATCCTTCTAATCTGGAGGTTAGAACGTATGTGCATGCGTAATAGAAGTATAGAAGTATGGTCATAAGGTCTATGACCCCAGATGTACCAGTTGTGGTATCATTGAAAATCTAAAAGTCTACACGCAGGCGCAAAGTAACATACGGATTAGAATCCAAATGTGAATATAAGCGCTTGGATGTGAAACTTCTGATCTACATAAAGTTCCCACGCATGCGCAATATCACTACATGTTGAGAATAAGAATAAAATCTAAGATTTGACGCATGCGAGTTGATGCTGGTGCTTTGGAGGAGGCTAATGACCGTACGCATGCGCATCGGAACTTGACATGATGCGACGAGAGTATCTTTGAAAAATTAAAGATCTTGCGCATGCGCAAACACATACCATCAGAAAAAGTTAAAGACCTCACGCATGCGCGCTCTCCCCCATATCGGAGCTCAATGCGGTGCGAAAGTGAGAGCATAAAGTTAAAGATCTCGCGCATGCGCATGCCCTTTATATGTGATTTTGGTGCTTGGATTTAGAAGTCAAAGACTTTGGGCATGCCTGAAAATATTATACTGGAGAAGGTTAAGGACCTTGCGCACCGGAGATTGATATAATGCGATGAGAGTATCTGGAGAACTAAGGACCTTGCGCATGCGCAGAATATATGCCATCGGGAAAAGTTTAAAGACCTTGCGCATGCGCACTTTTTCTCCCCCAGACCGGAGCTCAATGCGGTGCGAAAGATAAGGTACAAAGTTAAAGATCTTGCGCATGCGCATGACTTCATCTCCTTCCGGATCGGAGGTTAAAGTCACTTTGCAGACGTAAAATTAACGAGTAAGTAAGGAAGTGATCGGATGACGGAGAAATACTAGGAAGACATTATGATTGGGTTACTAACCTGTCATACAGGAAAGCTTGGCAATGATTGGCCACATAATAAGTAACGATCCTCCCCTAATGTTTAAAAGGGTGTAGTAGTAAAGCATTCTTGTTGACAGTAGCTCCATCCCCTGAAGAAGCCACATCTAGTGGTGAAACATGTTGGGGGAGCTCGTGTGTTAGTTTTTAGATTAGGAGCGGTGGGGACCGAGTGTTATAGCAGGGAGTAACTGCAGACTCAATCGTGCTTCAACACCAGTGATTGAGAATTACCTAAGAGAAAGAGATTGCAAATGCAATGATTTAGGATGAAGGACTAAGTGTATCTCCAGCATTTGTTCAAATAGACAAATAAAGTAAGCTCACTGCTGACAAAGCAAGCGTGGGATGAGCGAATGCTAGGAGGTAGTATATAAGGGTGAAGCAACCCTTATCTCAACCACCAGAGTCCTACCGCACCTATAGTTTTAAACTATTCTTTGTTCTCCCGCCATTATATATTTTTATAAATAAAATGAAATAAATGTTATGTTTTAACAGACCAGAAACGGGAGTTTATTAGTCTAGGCAACTAGGCTAATTGAATTAAATTATAAGTTGAAGATCCCGGGTCCACTGGGTCTTTTGAAAAATACTGTAGGGGTCTGTATACTGTGGGGGGGCCTGTATAGTGTGGGGGGGCCTGTATAGTGTGGGGGGGCCTGTATAGTGTGGGGGGGCCTGTATAGTGTGGGGGGCCTGTATAGTGTGGGTGCTGTATAGTTTGGGGTGCTTTATACGGTGAGGTGCTATACTGCTCTACTGTATACTGTGGGGTGTTGTATACTGTGGGGTGCTGTATACTGTGGGCTGCTATACTGCTCTACTATATACTGTGGGGTACTGTATAGTGTGGGGTGCTATACTGCATACTGTGTGGTGCTGTATACTATAGGGTGCTATACTGCATACTGTGTGGTGCTGTATACTATAGGGTGCTATACTGCATACTGTGTGGTGCTGTATACTATAGGGTGCTATACTGCATACTGTGTGGTGCTGTATACTATAGGGTGCTATACTGCATACTGTGGGGTGCACTGTAACACTAGGGTGAGCCGAGCCCTGGTCTCCTTCCTGCAGAGCGGTGCCCACGTCCAGCCTGAGCCCAGAGCACTGATCCTGAGCCGCTGGAGTATTCAGAACTGGAAGTATTTACAGTCATTCACTGTACTCTACCAGATGTGTGGATTTTGTGTGTGTGTGTTGTGGTGGATGGCGTGATTGCCTGCTAAGGTATGGGAAGGCGGGATCCAGGGGGCCCAAGTAAATTTTTGCCCAGGGTCCAATCAATATTATTAAAGACGGCCCTGATCCTGACACTGCCTCCTGGTTCTGACTTGTGACTTGGTAGCAGTTCTGATTCTGGTTTGCCCTATTTGCTATCCAGTTTTTGACTGTCTCTTTGGTTCTGATTTGTCTTATATTAGTCTCCAGGCTTGACCCGGTTAGTTTGTTCCGCCAATTTTTTTGTGTGGTTGTCAATCTGTCACTAGGTTTTTCCTTCTTTGTAGGCCCCCGCACTTATCTAATAAGGGACTGTCATCCCTTACCGTCCTACTTGTCATCAAGTAGGTAGGGACAGTAGGACGGGAAGTTCAAGGTTCACTGCTCCCTACCGTGATACAGTTACTACATATGGATTTATAAAGCTGCAATAGAAATCAAAACAAGCTACCTCAATACATATGCATTCGGCTCCCCCTAGTGGTGGTTGCAGGAAAAAACCCTGTAACAGCATCCTGCAAGGAAGTAAAAGGGTTTAACACGGTAATTCCTACATTTTAAAACATAATTTATTATCTCAGTGATAAGTGGTGGTTGACAGTAGACTTAAAGGGGTGTTCTAGAAGTTTTAGGTTATCCTTTATCCCTTCTAAAACACTTTTGTTTTCCGCATGGCACTCTACAACTTCAGAACTTGATCTGAAAGATCAACCCCTCTCATGTATATATTGTAGTCCAGGGTGCAGTCTGGCACGGGGTAGTGGTGCCTTGTACAGGGGCCTTGAGCTGTGATAAGTACAAAGACATCCCTCTTGTCCTTTTACTTAACCACCAGCATGTTCTAAAATGTTTTAATTGCTTCAAATCGTGTCCATGTCATGGGTATATGGTAAATTGGAGTCTGGTACAAATCATCTGCACTCCACCACTATCTGACTTGTGGCTTTTATTACTAGGCCCATTGTTTTAATGTGAATGACTGTTTCAGAATAAATAGGCTTAAGCAGGCTAAGTGATAAAAAGGTGTACTAAATGTGATTACGGTAAATATGAGGTAAAACAGACAAATCACATACAGAATACATGGGGGGACTTCTGTCACCATGGCACATGGCCAACACCCCATGGTGATACAAAAGGTATATAGTGACCTACCACATCCTACCGGGATGAAGCACCTCTTTAATGGTTTTACCTTGTGCCCTGAATGAGACCAGTAACCTCCATTTGTAATGGAGTGCAGTTGTGTTGCTGTGTAATTGCTATTAGTATGGCTAGTGCTACTGTGTGCCTGCTTTCGAGTTGGGCTTTGTGGGATTTTTTGAGCCCCTAATTAATTGATATATTAATTTAAATATCATAGAGGGTGGCAATGTGTTGGGGTGCATGAAAGGCTGTGCTGGGGTGTGATTTATGTTCAATCTGCAGCCTGCATGTAGGGGAGTGAGAGATTGAGTGCGTGAAATAGATCGACCCTTGGCAGTCTCACCCGGGTCACATGACAGGGTGATCCCTGTACGGGAGAAGCACGAATGTGGGGGGGAACTCCTGCGCCAAAAATAGAGCACATGTGCTCATCAGTGACGTACGCACTGATCAGCGCTTAGTGGTCACAGCTCACACAAACAAAAACTGGTGCAGGGGTGGAAATATAAAAGAAAAAAAGCGTTCATATGGCTTGGTGTCTGCCGCAAAAAGTCAGGGTGGAAAAAGTGATAAGGACAGAGCAGGGATTAGGGATCTGAACCTGCTGAAAAATGAACAATTAGATTTCCAGTACATAACTTCTCTGGTCTGCCTAGGGTGGACTGTCTTGAGCCATTTTGAAAATTTTGGTTGGTGACTACTACTAACTCAAGGTAGTCACATTAGAATGTCACTGGTCCAATATCAAATAACACAACACTCTCAGCTGTCCTTTGTCTCAATCTGCTGAATTTGCACCTGTCTTTCCATATTGTATCGGGTAGGTCACATACAGTTGCAAGAAAAAGTATGTGAACCCTTTGGAATGATATGGATTTCTGCACAAATTGGTCCTAAAATGTGATCTGATCTTCATCTAAGTCACAACAATAGACAATCACCGTCTGCTTAAACTAATAACACACAAAGAATTAAATGTTACCATGTTTTTATTGAACACACCATGTAAACATTCACAGTGCAGGTGGAAAAAGTATGTGAACCCCTAGACTAATGACATCTCCAAGAGCTAATTGGAGTGAGGTGTCAGCCAACTGGAGTCCAATCAATGAGATGAGATTGGAGGTGTTGGTTACAGCTGCCCTGCCCTATAAAAAACACACACCAGTTCTGGGTTTGCTTTTCACAAGAAGCATTGCCTGATGTGAATGATGCCTCGCACAAAAGAGCTCTCAGAAGACCTACGATTAAGAATTGTTGACTTGCATAAAAGCTGGAAAGGGTTATAAAAGTATCTCCAAAAGCCTTGCTGTTCATCAGTCCACGGTAAGACTAATTGTCTATAAATGGAGAAAGTTCAGCACTGCTGCTACTCTCCCTAGGAGTGGCCGTCCTGTAAAGATGACTGCAAGAGCACAGCGCAGACTGCTCAATGGGGTGAAGAAGAATCCTAGAGTGTCAGCTAAAGACTTACAAAAGTCTCTGGCATATGCTAACATCCCTGTTAGCGAATCTACAATACGTAAAACACTAAACAAGAATGGATTTCATGGGAGGATATCACAGAGGAAGCCACTGCTGTCCAAAAAAACATTGCTGCACGTTTACAGTTTGCACAAGAGCACCTGGATGTTCCACAGCAGTACTGGCAAAATATTCTGTGGACAGATGAAACCAAAGTTGAGTTGTTTGTAAGACACACACAGGACTATGGGCCAGATTTATCATTAGCTCAAGTCAGAATAATGGAGTGAAAAAGTCGCAAAAAAAAGCGCAAACGCTAAAACTGCGCACAAATTTGCGACTTTTTTTCTGCTCTGCACTATGCTCGCCAGTTTTCTGAAAGTGGGCGTGTTTTCTTATGTAAATGAATCTCTAGACAGATTTACTATTGGGACTATTTAAAAAGTCGCAAAAAAATGCGCAATTTCACTCCAGTGAGGACCATGTTTATCTTATGAGACTTTTTAATAGAACATGCCACTTTTTCGTAAAAACGTGTGACTTTTTCATAAAGATGTGAGACTTTTGTAAAGCTGCTTACTGACTGATAAACTGCAACCGTCAAACCACATTTATTACAGTCTTAAAGGGCCGATCATAAATCTGACTTGGCTAAAACTGACTTTAGCCATATGTTTAAGTGGAGTGAGCTGTCAGTCATGATAAATCTGGCCCTATGTGTGGAGAAAAAGAGGCACAGCACACCAACATCAAAACCTCATCCCAACTGGGAAGTATGGTGGTGGGGGCATCATGGTTTGGGGCTGCTTTGCTGCGTCAGGGCCTGGACGGATTGCTATCATCGAAGGAAAAATGAATTCCCAAGTTTATCAAGACATTTTGCAGAAGAACTTAAGGCCATCTGTCCACCAGCTGAAGCTCAACAGAAGATGGGTGTTGCAACAGGACAACGACCCAAAGCATAGAAGTAAATCAGCAACAGAATGGCTTAAACAGAAGAAAATCCGCCTTCTGGAGCGGCCCAGTCAGAGTCCTGACCTCAACCCGATTGAGATGCTGTGGCCGGACCTCAAGAAAGCGATTCACACCAGACATCCCAAGAATATTGCTGAACTGAAACAGTTCTGTAAAGAGGAATGGTCAAGAATTACTCCTGACCGTTGTGCACGTCTGATCTGCAACTACAGGAAACGTTTGGTTGAAGTTATTGCTGCCAAAAGAGGTTCAACCAGTTATTAAATCCAAGGGTTCACATACTTTTTCCACCTGAACTGTGAATGTTTACATGGTGTGTTCAATAAAAACATGGTAACATTTAATTACCAATTATCTTGTTAAAGGGGTTATTCCTATCTCAGCCCTTCATGGACAAGATGGGAATAACCTCAGTGTTCCGCCTATTTTGCATTGTAATGTGCTGTAAAGATTGTACTGAAATGTTATGTTTGACGTTGCTGCCATCTAGTGGTCAAAGTCAGTTTCTACTTCGCCAGAATTTTACAGGAAGTGTATTGTTCTCTGAGCCAGAGGAAGTAACCTTTAACCTGGAACTGTATTTCCTCCATTTCATCACTGCTCCTGGATCCTGCAGGCTGCATGCAGAGGAGCTCTTGATTTATTCCTGGACTAATGGTGGAATTGTCTGTGAGTACTCTCACTGATGAAGTGAGGCTGCTGTATTATGTGTAATGTACTGATACATATGTTTTGTTTATGTTTTATATTGTAGTTTTACAAAGTTATTCAGAAAAGAGAATACAAACAGATCTGATGTCTCACGTTTCTTGACTTCTGAATTATTGTTAAGCTGTCTGACTAGTGTTATACAACAGTCAATAACGCGAAGCAGAACAGTAAAAAGACAACCCACGTGGCGGTCTGGAATAAACTGAGACGCCATTACTGCAGCATGAGTCTAAGATCAGGAACAAAGTACCAGGCTGATGCCACGCTACCGCCGACACAGCAAGGCAGGGAGAACATTCCCAGTGCCCAGCAAGACGATGCAAAGTCTTATGTGTCCAGAACTTCACGGGCTAGCAAGATGTCCTCAGCAAGTTCCTCAGCAGTTAGAGCTCGTGCCAAGGCAGAAGCTGCCCGCGTCCAGCTACAGTACGCAGAAAAAGAGGCCATGATGATGCAGGAGTTAGCAGCAAAGAAAGCTGCCATAGCACAAGAGACAGCAGCTAGGGAAGCTGCCCTGGCACAAGAAAGAGCAGCTAGGGAAGCTGCCCTGGCACAAGAAAGAGCAGCTAGGGAAGCTGCCACAGCACAAGAGAGAGCAGCTAGGGAAGCTGCCATAGCACAAGAGACAGCAGCTAGGGAAGCTGCCATAGCACAAGAGACAGCAGCTAGGGAAGCTGCCCTGGCACAAGAAAGAGCAGCTAGGGAAGCTGCCCTGGCACAAGAAAGAGCAGCTAGGGAAGCTGCCACAGCACAAGAGAGAGCAGCTAGGGAAGCTGCCATAGCACAAGAGACAGCAGCTAGGGAAGCTGCCATAGCACAAGAGACAGCAGCTAGGGAAGCTGCCCTGGCACAAGAAAGAGCAGCTAGGGAAGCTGCCACAGCACAAGAGAGAGCAGCTAGGGAAGCTGCCATAGCACAAGAGACAGCAGCTAGGGAAGCTGCCATAGCACAAGAGACAGCAGCTAGGGAAGCTGCAATAGCGCAAGAAGAAGCTGTTTTAGAATCAAAATTGCTCATCCTGCAGCGACAGACTGCAGCTGCTGAAGCAGAGGCCGCTGCCTACATGGGAACAAGTCGGTCAGGAAGTGAAAGATCATATAAAGACTCAGAGGTTCCAGAAAAACCTCTATTCTCTGCAGATCGTACAAATGAGTACCTCCAGAACCTTACTGATGCGCATACAAAGGAACAGTCTCTTAAACCTGAAGCAAAGGAATTCAGGCCGAGATCAACATACCCCCTGAGCAGGCCCAATCAACCTCATGAGGTCAGCGACTGCCAGCAAACCAAGAAGGAAGCACCAGAAACCCCTAAGAACAAAAAACAAGTGTTCCCATCACCTCAACCTACAGATTACATGCGCGAACAACAATGTGCAGTGGATGTCACCAAATATCTCATCCGCAAAGAAATGGTTAGCTCAGGCTTTCTCCAATTTGATGACTGTCCTGAAAACTATTGGGCATGGAAATCTTCCTTTCTGAATGCCACTGAAGGTCTGAACTTATCACCAGCAGAAATGATTAATTTAATGATAAAATGGCTTGGCACCGAGTCAGCAGAGCACGCTAAGAGGATGAGAAGAGCAAACCTGTTTAACCCTGCAGCAGGACTCAACATGACCTGGAGAAGACTAGAAGAAACGTATGGATCCCCAGAGGTAATAGAAGGAGCACTGTTGAATAAACTTGAAGTCTTTCCCAAGGTGGGCTACAGAGACAACGTGCGGCTACAAGAACTAAGTGATCTTCTACTAGAGATAGAATATGCCAAAGAGGATGGCTACTTGCAAGGACTTTCGTATCTAGATACAGCTAGAGGCACTAATCCCATAGTAGAGAAGCTACCCTCAAATCTGCAAGACAAGTGGATGTCTGTGGGAGGCAAATTCAAAGAAGATTATGGAGTCTCTTTTCCCCCTTTCTCTGTGTTTTCTAGGTTTGTCCGACAGCAAGCGAAAATCCGAAGTGATCCCAGTTTCGCCTTCACCACCAGCGGCAATCAATCACACAGACCAGAGAGACCTCACAGACCTCACGGTAGGACCTATGTATCCACACACAAAACAGCTGTACCTTCAGAAGTCACAGACTACCAAAGCACCCACAAGGTACACACCATAGAAAACCCTGATAGACATTGTCCAATACACAAAAAACCACATCCACTAAAGAAATGCAAAGGCTTTAGAAGCAAACCCATCGCAGAGCGGATGTCCTTCCTTAAACAAAACGGCATCTGTTTCAAGTGCTGCGGATCTACTTATCACATTGCCAAAGACTGCAAAATACCAGTAGAATGTACAGAATGTGGCAGTGAGAGACATATTGCAGCTTTGCACCCCGGCCCTGCTCCTGCCCCACTAGAGACTGTAGAACCCAGGAAAGATCAGGGCAGGAAGCAACAAGAGACCTCACTCTCCTCTGTAATGTCCAATTGCACCGAAGTATGTGGACAAGGCAAGAGTGCACGATCATGCTCTAAAATCTGTCTAGTGACTGTGTATCCCACTGGCAAGAGAGAAAGGGCGGTGAAAATGTATGCAGTGCTAGATGAACAGAGTAACAGATCCCTTGCAAAGTCAGATTTCTTTGATATCTTTAACCTTAAGGCAAGTGCAGTTCCATACACTCTAAGGACATGTGCAGGGACAATTGAAACCACAGGGAGAAGAGCTACTGACTTTACCATTGAATCCTTCAATAAGAAAGTGCAGTTCCCACTTCCTACCCTAATAGAGTGTGGCATGATACCTGACGACAAAACTGAGATTCCATCTCCAGAAGTAGCTCATCACCACCCCCACCTCCGCTCAATTGCTCACCTTATCCCAGCTGTTGAGCCAGATGTTTCTATCCTTCTACTTCTTGGAAGAGATATCCTTCAGGTACACAAGGTACGCCAGCAAATCAATGGACCTTATAATGCCCCCTATGCACAGAGACTGGACCTGGGATGGGTCATTGTAGGAGAAGTTTGCCTGGGGACAGTGCACCAGCCTGACAACGTTAGCACTTTGAAGACGTCTGTGTTAACAAATGGACGCACATCCCTTCTCAGTCCCTGCCACAACAACTTCATTGTCAAGGAAAGCTTTGGCAGGTCAACACAACACTGTGACTTTTCTACACTATATGGTAAAGAAGAAGTCAACTCCAACATTGAGACAGACAATCTAGGGATAACAGTATTTCAGAGAACTAAAGATGATGATAAACAGGCCCTCTCTATAGAAGATCAGATCTTCTTGCAGATTATGGATAAAGAAGCTTACCAAGATGACAATCACAGTTGGGTGGCTCCTCTCCCCTTTCGCACACCCAGACGTGTTTTGCCTAGTAACAGGGAGCAAGCCATGAAGCGTTTGCATTCACTCAGCAAAACACTGCAGAGAAAGCCAGAAGTGAAAAGAGATTTCACTGAATTCATTAAGGGGATGCTAGACAATAATCACGCTGAAGTTGCAGGACCACTTGAGACAGACAGGGAACACTGGTATCTACCAATGTTTGGTGTTTACCATCCACACAAACCTAACCAAATCAGAATAGTTTTTGATTCCAGTGCAGAGTATAAAGGAGTGTCTTTAAATGACGTACTGTTGAGTGGCCCTGACCTAAACAATACTTTGATAGGTGTCCTCATGCGCTTCAGGAAAGAACTATGTATCTTCTCAGACGCATCCACTACAGCTATAGGTGCAGTAGCTTACTTGAAAGTAATTGATGCAGAAAATGTGTGTCGTGTTGGATTTGTCATGGGAAAGTCCAAATTAAGCCCAAAACCAGCCCACACTATTCCTCGTTTAGAGTTGTGTGCTGCTATACTTGCAGTCGAAATGTCTGAGCGAATCACAGATCAACTAGACACTGATTTTGATGCTGTGAAATTCTTCACTGATAGCAAGACTGTCCTAGGGTACATTTGCAACACCACTAGGAGGTTCTATCTGTATGTCTCCAACAGAGTGAATAGAATCAGGCAGTCTACACATCCAGATCAGTGGTCCTATGTATCTACAGATCAAAACCCTGCAGATTATGCCACTAGGCCTACTCAAGCAGCATGCCTTCAGAACTCTATTTGGTTCTCAGGCCCAACCTTTCTGTACCAACCACACTGTGAGGATATAGACACTGCTAATGCTTTTCCACTCATAGGGCCTGAAGCTGACCCTGAAATCAGATTTGAGATTACGAGCTTCAGCACCAGAGCTTCTGAAGCCACACTTCACTCACATTGCTTTGATAGATTTTCTTGCTGGAAGATATTAGTTAAGACCCTAGCCAGACTCATCCATGTCCCTAAAACCTTCCAGAGGGAAACCAGCAGCAATCAGGTCAGAAGGTGGAAAAGTTTCCATGAACAAGTTCATGCTAAACAATGGAAGCAAGTACAATGCTTGGCAGACACCTTTTGGAAAAGATGGAAGAGGGAGTATCTGTCAAATCTGCAATGCCGTAGGAAATGGACTGAGGATCGCCCAAATGTAAAAGTGGGTGATGTTGTTCTGTTGAAGTACAGCCAAGAGAGCAGGAACGAGTGGCCTGTAGGACTTATTGTCAATGCTCTACCAAGCAGGGATGGCAATGTTAGGAAGGTAGAGGTCAAGATTGCAAAGAATGGGACTTCCAAAATGTATCTTAGACCTATAACTGACGTCATAGTTTTGGTTTCAGATTAGCTAGGATTCCATTTCCTGTTTATATGTTTTTTTTCTGCATAGCAGTAGTTATTTAGGTAGTGACATAATAATTATGCCAGACAGGGAGTGTTCCGCCTATTTTGCATTGTAATGTGCTGTAAAGATTGTACTGAAATGTTATGTTTGACGTTGCTGCCATCTAGTGGTCAAAGTCAGTTTCTACTTCGCCAGAACTTTACAGGAAGTGTATTGTTCTCTGAGCCAGAGGAAGTAACCTTTAACCTGGAACTGTATTTCCTCCATTTCATCACTGCTCCTGGATCCTGCAGGCTGCATGCAGAGGAGCTCTTGATTTATTCCTGGACTAATGGTGGAATTGTCTGTGAGTACTCTCACTGATGAAGTGAGGCTGCTGTATTATGTGTAATGTACTGATACATATGTTTTGTTTATGTTTTATATTGTAGTTTTACAAAGTTATTCAGAAAAGAGAATACAAACAGATCTGATGTCTCACGTTTCTTGACTTCTGAATTATTGTTAAGCTGTCTGACTAGTGTTATACAACAGTCAATAACGCGAAGCAGAACACTCAGGGTAGGTGAAGTTATCAAAATGGCCAAATGGGCTTTGTTCTGCTGTTTCCCGAGGCCAGTGCTTACTCAGGTTTTCACTTCTTGGCCATGAAAGATGGAACTACCTTGTTAACATGTTTGCAGGAATCCCTGAAATGCATTGATTACTTGCCTGTTTATAAAAGAAAAAAATTTCCACTTAATTTGCAAATTGCAATAGTTCCTAGTGCGGGCAGTAATCTCTGAAAGTATATCAAACACAGAGATATTTTCCTTAAATACAAGAATCTTTTCACAAAATGTAAACTTTACCAGATGGCCACACCTTATACAACAGTGGCACAGATATAACCAAATAATGTAAATTATAACATAATCCATTCCATATAATACCGCAATGATATTAATACCCACTGTGCCATAGTTGTACCAAGTTATGAAAAATTCCCCAAATATAGCTGCAGGACCAAATCTGAGAGTATTTCTGGTGGGATCCGAGTTCCTTTTGCTTTAGCCCAAAATATTTCATTTTCACAAGTGGTAATTTGTTACCCATTTTCTGCCAAATATGGCAACACCCTATAATATGGTTGTAAACTGCTGTATGGACACACCGCAGGGTTCAGAAGGTAAGAAGTGCCATTTGTCTTTTGGAGGACAGATTTTGATGAAATGTTATCATTCACTTCATGTCACACTTGAAAAGACCCTGAAGAACCCCTACAGTGTAAAACCCCCAAAGTGGAACTGATTGTCTATCCCTAGGGATGAGCAAACTTCAAGTTTTGAAGTTCGAGTTCAGGTATATGCTGAATTGCGTTATGGATTCTGTTACCCCGGACCATAACGCAATTCAATGACGGAATTCATAACAGAATGACTTTAGAGGCATTCTGTTATGCATTCCGTCATATTAGAAGTCTATAGCCAGCATAACGGATCTGTCCAGTTTCCGTTATGCAGGAGAGGACTCTTCGCTCATCCCTATCTATCACCACTAGAATACCTTGCTTATCACTATTTATAGTATAAAGGAGAGGTGAGAACTGATTATCTATCACCACTAGAACACCCTGCTTAACACTGATTATAGTATAAGTGACAGGAGAGGTGACAACTGATTATCTACTACCAAAAGAGCACCCTGCTTATCACTGTTTATAGTATAAGGACAGGGAAGAACACAGCAGAGGTGAGAACTGATTATCACCACTAGAACACGCTGCTTATCACTGTTTATAATAAAAGAAAAGGAGAGAACACAGGAGAGGGGAGAACTGATTACTAGAACAGCCTGCTTATCACTGTTTATAGTATAAGGAAAGGGAAGAACACAGCAGAGGTGAGAACTGATTATCTATCACCACTAGGATACACTGCTTATTACTGTTTATAGCATAAGGACAGAGGAGATCATAAGAGAGGTGAGAACTGATTGTCTATCTCCACTAGAACATCCTGCTTATCGCTGTTTATCTGTTTATAGTATAAGGGACAGGAGAGAACTTATCACTATTAGAACACCCTAGATAAATAAGGGCCTTAGATTGATACAACATAAAATATATTTATGCATTTCTAAACTCTTCTAAATTTATGAGTTAAACAATATTAATAACATAATTTTTTTTTTAAGCTACAGTCGGTTCATTTCTACTGACTCCACGGCCCTTCTTATAACCCCTTAAACGTCCCAGTCAATAGTGACCACAGCATCTATTTTGTCATTTACAGAGGGAAGGGACTCTGTAAACATCCTAGCATGCAAATGAAATATTTGTATTATTATGAATTCTGAGATTTGAGAAAAAATAAACTTAACACGACTTGAGGTGGATTTACACGGGGTGAGGAGCAGCTGATTATCGAGAAGGAAGCATTCCTTCCTGACGGCTGCTTGTTCAGTGGGGGTGAAGTGGTGCATTTACACATAGCAATCACCTTCACGGTATGAGGACGAGGGATCGCTATTTCAATCGTTCGTCCCCATACAGCGGCATTGTTTCTGGGCAGCAGATCGCTGTTAATACATCCCACTGTGCTGCCCAGAAATGATCATTTACTTGCTTGCAATAATTAGTTTCACCTGATGAATGAGCGATCGAGTCCCAGTGTTCAGGAACGCAGAGTGGTGATGCGGCCTTAATAGTTTGTGTCACGGTGCTCCTATATGGATACTGTCACTCCCCAGGGTTAAGCTCCAGAACAACAAATAGGTTGTAGTTGGTGGAGTAAGTAGAGTCCAGACTTGGAGAAGTTTAATGGTTTTTATTTGAATACTTGTGTCATGTAAAAAATACTTTATTTTATGAATTTATACAATGTACAGCACAGTTATATTCCACAACGCTTTACAGACATTAGCATCACTATGTCCACAATGGGGGACACAATCTAGTAGTATGTTTTTGGAGTGTGGGAGGAAACCCACACAAACACGGGGAGAACATACAAACTCCATGCAGATGTTATCCTTGGTTGGATTCAAACCCAGGACCCCAGCATTGTAAGACACCAATGCTAACCACTGAGCCACCGTGCTGGCCAACCTGAGTTTTCACTTGGCTCCAGCAGGCTAAGGCTAAATTGGCAGGTAAACTTGAATAATCTGCTTTATCTCCTACTGCGCTAATCTCTGGCTTCAGTCTGGTTCCGATCAGCGTCAGTTGCTGTTTATTATGAGAGTGAGGTATCCTGTGACCCATTTTGCTGAGTAGGGTGTCTCCGGCATTGTTTTCCCTTTCAGGGGTACCAAGTCCTTTTATATACAGTACAGACCAAAAGTTTGGACACACCTTCTCATTCAAAGTGTTTTCTTTATTTTCATGACTATGAAAATTGTAGATTCACACTGAAGGCATCAAAACTATGAATTAGCACATGTGGAATTATATACATAACAAAAAAGTGTGAAACAACTGAAAATATGTCATATTCTAGGTTCTTCAAAGTAGCCACCTTTTGCTTTGATTACTGCTTTGCACACTCTTGGCATTCTCTTGATGAGCTTCAAGAGGTAGTCACCTGAAATGGTCTTCCAACAGTCTTGAAGGAGTTCCCAGAGATGCTTAGCACTTGTTGGCCCTTTTGCCTTCACTCTTGGCAGCCCCAATCAGACCCCCAATGTGCACCAAAAAACCTGGGTTCAGGTCCGGTGACTGTGGAGGCCAGGTCATCTGGCGCAGCACCCCATCACTCTCCTTCATGGTCAAATAGCCCTTACACAGCCTGGAGGTGTGTTTGAGGTCATTGTCCTGTTGAAAAATAAATGATGGTCCAACTAAACGCAAACCGGATGGAATAGCATGCCGCTGCAAGATGCTGTGGTAGCCATGCTGGTTCAGTATGCCTTCAATTTTGAATAAATCCCCAACAGTGTCACCAGCAAAGCACCCCCACACCATCACACCTCCTCCTCCATGCTTCACGGTGGGAACCAGGCATGTAGAGTCCATCCGTTCACCTTTTCTGTGTCGCACAAAGACACGGTGGTTGGAACCAAAGATCTTAAATTTGGACTCAGACCAAAGCACAGATTTCCACTGGTCTAATGTCCATTCCTTGTGTTCTTTAGCCCAAACAAGTCTCTTCTGCTTGTTGCCTGTCCTTAGCAGTGGTTTCCTAGCAGATATTCTACCATGAAGGCCTGATTCACACAGTCTCCTCTTAACAGTTGTTCTAGAGATGTGTCTGCTGCTAGAACTCTGTGTGGCATTGACCTGGTCTCTAATCTGAGCTGCTGTTAACCTGCGATTTCTGAGGCTGGTGACTCGGATGAACTTATCCTCCGCAGCAGAGGTGACTCTTGGTCTTCCTTTCCTGGGGCGGTCCGCATGTGAGCCAGTTTCTTTGTAGCGCTTGATGGTTTTTGTGACTGCACTTGGGGACACTTTTTCCCAATTTTTCGGACTGACTGACCTTCATTTCTTAAAGTAATGATGGCCGCTCGTTTATCTTTACTTAGCTGCTCTTTTCTTGCCATAATACAAATTCTAACAGTCTATTCAGTAGGACTATCAGCTGTGTATCCACCTGACTTCTCCACAACGCAACTGATGGTCCCAACCCCATTTATAAGGCAAGAAATCCCACTTATTAAACCTGACAGGGCACACCTGTGAAGTGAAAACCATTTCAGGTGACTACCTCTTGAAGCTCATCAAGAGAATGCCAAGAGTGTGCAAAGCAGTAATCAAAGCAAAAGGTGGCTACTTTGAAGAACCTAGAATATGACATATTTTCAGTTGTTTCACACTTTTTTGTTATGTATATAATTCCACATGTGCTAATTCATAGTTTTGATGCCTTCAGTGTGAATCTACAATTTTTATAGTCATGAAAATAAAGAAAACTCTTTGAATGAGAAGGTGTGTCCACCTTGGTCTGTACTGTATCAGGAGTGCGCTGCTCTCTGAGCTACTTTCCCAAAGCTCCTGCAGCAGGGTGGGGAAAATGTTCCATCACCACACCATGCTGCTTCACTCTCTACTCTAACTCTCTACAGCTTCCTGCAACCCCCCTCCCTTGGTTGGAAGCAGGACTAGCCCACTTCTGCCCAAAAGGGGGGGGGGGGGGAATTGAATGGTAAGTTCCATGCTATCTAAAGGTACTCTCTGCCAGATACACTGCCACCTGCTGGAGAACCAGGCACAGTACGTGAATATAACAGTTTTTGCATATAACGTATAATTGATACTTTGCTGGTGGTGGTACAAACCAATACAATGGCGGCAAACAGGCTAGCAGTAGGAATGTAGGAGTGGTAGTGTCTCTCTGGGCCACTACATATACAGTATGTATAAATATTCATAACATATATACACAAGTGCAAAATAAATAATTAGCGTAAAAATTCAAATAAAATTACCCAAACCCCTGAAGTTTATTTAGCTATGTCCCTTTTCTCTCTCTCTAGTCATAGATCCCTAAAATATAGGCATGCAGCCTGGCCCGGTCTGTAAAGTGGCTGGTGGGCTCCATAGCTAGGAGGAGAGAAAGTGGGTCTTGCATGGGAAGTCTCACAGTAATGATGAGTTAGAGAAGAGCATTTCGGCAGCATAAACTAGGTTCTAAATATCAGAAATAGCAAGTTTGGCATGAAGCGCTTGTGCAGGGTGTCCGGCCTCAGAGGCGGCCAGCACCCCCCTAACTCTAATGCAAAGTGATATATTTGAAGACAGTAAGTCGTAATTCTCTGCCCCGCGGCTAAACAACAACATCACCACCATCGGTTACATCGTCACTGGGTTTATCGGAAGTGCTCTCCTGTTCTCTAGTCATGGGATCCAGTGGCGCCTTCTCCTTAGATGAACCATTTGCTTCAGACATGAAACCAAGTTTCTGCAATGCATTTCTCTTTTTTTTTCTTTGCACTGGAACAAGTTAAGAAAAACAAAACGTCAAATGTCTTCCCATTGATGTGCAGCACAGCTCCATTCAAGGGCATAGGACAGGCTGCAGTTCCCAGTACAGCCAGGTGAGGGAGACGCAGAGCTCCACCAGCACTGTCGCCTCCTCATGCTCAGGATCAGTCATAGTGATGGAAATGAGGCGCTAACAGTTTTGGGTATATCCGCACGGAGCCTGTACTGTGTGTATTCTGTGCCGTGGAAATGCAGATGTAAAATCCGCAGCATTTTTCCATGGCAGCAAAGTGGCCGACACGTGACCTAATGTCATCCATGTCCACGGATATTGGAGTGATGTGGATTTCACTGTGCCTTATTATTGGGAAGTAGTGGCCCACACCATCCGTACTCCCGCAAAAAAAAGATAGAGCATGTCCTATTCTTGTCCGTCGAGAATAGGCATTTCTATCATAGGGCTGACCATTCTGCAAAATGCGGAACGCACATGGCCGGTATCCGTGTTTTGCAGATCCGCAATTTGCGGAGCGTCTTCTGAATGAGCCCTTATTCCATGTCTAAATGAAGGCTTCAGTGCAGAGTGGGGCCAGTGTTGGAAAGCTGAGGTGCACCAAGGGTCTAGGGTCCTTTTTTAGGATCACCACAACTCATTTTCACAAGTCAGGTATCATTTTAATCAGCAGGGTCAACCCTATCAGACGGTATAATTTAATAGAGTTGGTCCTGCTGAGAGGTGCCCTTTGAAATGAAACAGAATAATAATAACTCACCATATGTCACAATTGTGAGACCTAGAACTCCAGGTAGAACTACGGCGAGCCACCAGTAGCGATGGCTTCCAGACGGGGGATCACTGGTAACTTCTGTAAAACAAAGACAAGTCCATCACATCCTATTGTATAGAAAATGCTTGCTATGGTACAGGATAAGTAATGTATGTACACAGTGACTCCACCAGCAGAATAGTGAGTGCAGCTCTGGAGTATAATACAGGGTGTAACTCAGGATCAGTACAGGATAAGTAATGTATGTACACAGTGACTGCACCAGCAGAATAGTGAGTGCAGCTCTGGAGTATAACACAGGATGTAACTCAGGATCAGTACAGGATAAGTAATGTATGTACACAGTGACTGCACCAGCAGAATATTACATGGTAGAGTAATATACGGCTCTCCTACAGTGTAGTATAGTGAAGCTGTTAGTCTTTCTGTGTACTACTGGTAAGATGCTCTATACTGCATCAGAGAGTTTACAGATCCTCTTTTAGGTCTCATGCCCATGTATATATATTTTGCAGTCTCTGCTTTGCATCCTTGCCATTGACTTCAATGGGACCATGGTTTGCATTTTATGGTCAAGTATAAGACATGTTCTATCCGTTTGTGGAACGGACATAAGGATGCAGAAAGCACACTGATCATCTGTCTGCTTTTCTCGTTCGTATGTCTGTTCTGCAAAAAATTTGGACCGTGGGCTCAATTCTATTTTGTGTATTTGTGATTTGAAGACCGCAAAACGGATACGGTCATGTGCATGAGGACTAACTGTATGGACAACGTAAAGGAAAAGTGCAGTCAAATCGTTCTTCTTATATTTTCAGGTACAGACGCTGTGATGATTCGCGATCTCAGCAACATAAAGAAATCGCAAATGCGTCCGGTTTTAAAAATCGCCTTCGCCTGCACCCAAAGAGTTAAAATCTTTTTTTTTTTCAACCCAAAGTAATTCACCCTTGCTAGCACAGCTCACAGATCAGAGGTACAATTAGCACCTCCTTGCCAAAGACTCTTCCTACCCTCATGCAAGGTTAAGTACCCATCAATCTGGTATTCTCCCTTTCTTTTTTTTTTATCAGATAATTTTTATTAGATTTTTCGGAAAATCACAAAAAAAACAAAGGAAAAGAGTCTGCACAATATACATGCAACTGTTGATGACAAAAATACCATACCATTACAGGATTAGACAAATAGTTACTGTCATGAGTATCCCAAGTAACATCAACCATGGTGTAAGAAGTAGATAAAATCACGTAATCTAGTTACAGAGTATACCTGGTACAGAACCGCATCTCCCATCTAATAATGTATAAAACAAAGGACCCTCCCACCCTACCCAACTAAAGCCCACTACCCCCCACCCAAGCGATGGAGTGGATCCGAACTCCAAAATTGGTCATCCTATTAGGTATTCTCCCTTTCTGTAGTCTGAGCGGCTCCAACCCCAGCAGGAAGCCTCACACCTTGAGCCTGGTCAGAGCTTCAAAAGAAAAGGACAGATCTGTATCAGACAGCTGGAGGATACAGGGAGAAAGATCCATTCCATAGATCTCATAATTCTTCCCATATTTCATGGGTTAGGAAAATACGAAATGAACCAGCTCTTCAGAGGTTGTTCAGGTTATTCTAACGCACCTTCCAGGAAATCCGCGGGCAAATCGGAGATTCCCGCTTTGAGATATAAAGGTTCTCAGGCACACTGTATTGTCGTTCAGTCATACAGACGTGGACAAAATTGTTGGTACCCTTTGGTCAATGAAAGAAAAAGTCACAATGGTCACAGAAATAACTTTAATCTGACAAAAGTAATAATAAATTAAAATTCTATAAATGTTAACCAATGAAAGTCAGACATTGTTTTTCAACCATGCTTCAACAGAATTATGTAAAAAAATAAACTCATGAAACAGGCATGGACAAAAATGATGGTACCCCTAACTTAATATTTTGTTGCGCAACCTTTTGAGGCAATCACTGCAATCAAACGCTTCCTGTAACTGTCAATGAGACATCTGCACCTCTCAGCAGGTATTTTGGCCCACTCCTCATGAGCAAACTGCTCCAGTTGTGTCCGGTTTGAAGGGTGCCTTTTCCAGACTGCATGTTTCAGCTCCTTCCAAAGATGCTCAATAGGATTGAGGTCAGGGCTCATAGAAGGCCACTTTAGAATAGTCCAATTTTTTCCTCTTAGCCATTCTTGGGTGTTTTTAGCGGTGTGTTTTGGGTCATTGTCCTGTTGCAAGACCCATGACCTGCGACTGAGACCAAGCTTTCTGACACTGGCTAGTACATTTCTCTCTAGAATTCCTTGATAGTCTTGAGATTTCATTGTACCCTGCACAGATTCAAGACACCCTGTGCCAGACGCAGCAAAGCAGCCCCAGAACATAATAGAGCCTCCTCCATGTTTCACAGTAGGGACAGTGTTCTTTTCTTGATATGCTTCATTTTTTCGTCTGTGAACATACAGCTGATGTGCCTTGGCAAAAACTTCGATTTTTGTCTCATCTGTCCACAGGACATTCTCCCAGAAGCTTTGTGGCTTGTCAACATGTAGTTTGGCATATTCCAGTCTTGCTTTTTTATGATTCGTTTTCAACAATGGTGTCCTCCTTGGTCGTCTCCCATGTAGTCCACTTTGGCTCAAACAACGACGGATGGTGCGATCTGACACTGATGTTCCTTGAGCATGAAGTTCACCTTGAATCTCTTTAGAAGTCTTTCTAGGCTCTTTTGTTACCATTCGGATTATCCGTCTCTTAGATTTGTCATCAATTTTCCTCCTGCGGCCACGTCCAGGGAGGTTGGCTACAGTCCCATGGATCTTAAACTTATGAATAATATGTGCAACTGTACTCACAGGAACATCTAGTTGCTTGGAGATGGTCTTATAGCCTTTACCTTTAACATGCTTGTCTATAATTTTCTTTCTGATCTCTTGAGACAGCTCTTTCCTTTGCTTCCTCTGGTCCATGTCGAGTGTGGTACACACCATATCACCAAACAACACAGTGATTACCTGGAGCCATATATATAGGCCCAATGGCTGATTACAAGGTTGTAGACACCTGTGATGCTAATTAGTGGACACACCTTGAATTAACATGTCCCTTTGGTCACATTATGTTCTGTGTTTTCTAGGGGTACCATCATTTTTGTCCATGCCTGTTTCATGAGTTTATTTTTTTACATAATTCTGTTGAAGCATGGTTGAAAAACAATGTCTGACTTTCATTGGTTAACATTTATAGAATTTTAATTTATTATTACTTTTGTCAGATTAAAGTTATTTCTGTGACCATTGTGACTTTTTCTTTCATTGACCAAAGGGTACCAACAATTTTGTCCACGTCTGTATTTGGTATCAGATGATGTGTAAAATTGTACTCATTATAAATATCAACTCTTTTTCTTGATTGGACTTACGGGTACTGATAAACGGGCAAAGCAAAGATTCTGCCAGATTTTCTCCCAATGGGGCAAAGGACTGCCCCTGTTCCAATTACACAAGGCTGGACCTGAACGTGTCATAACCTCTCCCTGCTTCCGAATGGGTAAAAACAGTGACACACTCAGGTCCTGGGTCCTTCACCTACCATCTGATGTCAACTAACATCACGACCGCCCGCTGGACACGGGCACACTGCCATCTTGGATTATTCCTTACAAAGACTTTATCTTTTACTGGACTCTACCACGTTAATTCTGAAATTAGACATTCTATTCCCTTCCACCTCTTACCTATTTTTATCCATCCAATGTGTTCGACTGGCAGGTATATTTATCTGTCAGTTTTAACGTATATATATTTTTTCTCTTTAGGATTAGCTAACCGGGGTCTCTTCGAAGAGTGGTGGCTGCAAATTAATCTGATTTCCATCGTGAAATGGATAATTTTATTTTTCTGATTGTATCATGTATGGGCACGCCAACCAATCTTAAACGTCTACTGTGCTCACAGTGGATTTGCCTCCAGAAGTCTCTAGTGGACGAGACCTGTATGACAACTGTGGCATAGTACGACGGGATTGGCGGGTGGTTTTCCGCACGGGTGCAATGCGTTTTTTACACGTGTGATAAAAAAAACTGAGGGTTTACAAACAACATCTCCTAGCAACCAGTGAAAAATGCATTGTATCCGCACTTGCTTCCGGATGCAATGCGTTTTTTCACTGAAGCCCCATTCACTTCTATGGGGCCAGGGCTGCGTTAAAAACGCAGAATATAGAACATGCTGCGTTTTTCACACAACGCAGAACTGATGCGTGAAAAAAAAAAACTCATGTACACAGACCCATTGCACCCGCATAGAAAACTTGCTTGTGTGAAAGGGGCCTAACAGCTACCTGGCACACACAGGACAATCCTTCCCTCCTGTTGCTCATATAGCACCAGCATGTTCCACAGCGCTGTACAGACATTGTGGTCACTGACATATCAGTGCATGTGTCTCCAGCCATGTCCGGTGCCGCATGCCTCCCATAGAGGTGGACATGGGCCATCACAAGCTCTCTACAAAGGGAGAAAGGGCCTCCATAAACCTTTCCTCCAAACTCCCCATGCCATAGGTGCTGCAGTTGTCAGGGATCCTGGTTTATACTGGGGTTATTAGCCCAGCATCCACCAGAAGCCATAGTCCATTCCCCCCAAGAGGAGGGAGCTGGGGCTGCGGTGGATGAGGAGCCTGATGGCTACCTCTCGTCTCCTAGGGGCACCGAACCCTGAACAAGCTTGTGATGAACAGAAGTGCAAAGTGAACGCAGTGGAGAAAAAGAAGAAATGACGTAAGGAGGTGCATCGTGTGATGACGGCCCAGACCCCAATTACAGGAGTTCCTCGATAATGGTCAAAGGCAAAGTAAATAGAGGTGTAAGTGCTCAAAAGTGAGGTGCCTGCAAATGTGTCACCGGTCAGTGGGATCCCACCCCAGGGTCACCACTCCGGGGCACTTCTGTAGCTTGTCCTTCAGGCTGACCTCTTGGCTTTGATTAGGAAGTCTCAGATCTTCTACAAGTAGCCATATATCTTGGCGCCCTCAGGCAGCTGTTACTTCATCTTTCTGCTTGCCTTTGCATTGCCATCACACCAGATTTCAGCTGCAAAACATATATTAGGGGAGGATTGGAAACCACTTTTAGGAGCACTGTGAATCACAAACTGGATGCCGGGCAGGTTCTCACCCAGGTAAGCCGAGGTATTGTCACGCTGGACAGGATACAAGATACACAGAATACCACCAGACTCCAGTGTCTAGGCAAGAAGCTGGGGATAAAGGTCACCTCCTGACAAATCCCTACCAGCTCTCCCTAGACTTCTATGCCCACGTTCAGACCCTGAAGGTGGGAATCAACGTGTCCCCGTGCCTAGGCTGAAGATTCCGTAAAAATCCCTAAGATGGTGAAAGGGGAGAATAGGCAGCCTGCTCTGTCAGGACCTGGAGGGGGCAGGCATCTCTCCATCAGCCTAGACAGACAACCACAAGAAAAACAAAAAACAACATCTTGTTACTGAGCAGGAACAGCAAATCCTTCCTTCCACTGAGAAAGACAGATGCTATAACCCGCACCGGACACTACGAGTGGGCGTAATTTACCTCACACTAACGAACCCACCCAGTGCACCTGAAGGGAGGCGGATACAGCTCAACTCCAAAACAAAAGGCTACACACGTGCTGCTAACCTGGCAGACTTCCGCACATAATCTGAGCAGGGCATGACAGGTATATTCTAATAGAGGGCGGTCTGTTTTCTGTGGATTTTTATCTCTGCATGACCATATACATTAGACCTCTCCTTAAGGCCTCATGCACACGGACGTTTTTTTTCACGGTCCGCAAAACGGGGTTCCGTTGGTCCGTGATCCGTGACAGTTTTTCCGTCCGTGGGTCTTCCTTGATTTTTGGAGGATCCACGGACATGAAAAAAAAGTCATTTTGGTGTCCGCCTGGCCGTGCGGAGCCAAACGGATCCGTCCTGAATTACAATGCAAGTCAATGGGGACGGATCCGTTTGATGTTGACACAATATGGTGCCATTTCAAACGGATCCGTCCCCATTGACTTTCAATGTAAAGTCTGGAGTTCTGTTATACCATCGGATTGGAGTTTTCTCCAATCCGATGGTATATTTTAACTTGTAGCGTCCCCATCACCATGGGAACGCCTCTATGTTAGAATATACTGTCGGATATGAGCTACATCGTGAAACTCATTTCCGACAGTATATTCTAACACAGAGGCGTTCCCATGGTGATGGAGACGCTTCAGGTTAGAATATACAAAAAAACTGTGTACATGACTGTCCCCTGCTGCCTGGCAGGTGCTGCCAGGCAGCAGGGGGCAGACCCCCCCCCCCCCCCCTGTTTTTAACTCATTGGTGGCCAGTGGGCCCCCCCTCCCCTGTTGTTAACTCGTTGGTGGCCAGTGGGCGCACCCCCCTCCCTCCCTCCCTCTATTGTTTTAATACATTGGGGCCAGTGTGCGCGCGCCCCCCCAACCCCCCCTCCCTCCCTCTATTGTTTTAATACATTGGGGCCAGTGTGCGCACCCCCCCAACCCCCCCCCTCCCTCCCTCTATTGTAATCATCATCGGTGGCAGCGGAGTAGAAGATTTTCATACTTACCTGGCTGCTGGCTGCTGCGATCTCTGTGTCCGGCCGGGAGCTCCTCCTACTGGTAAGTGACAGGTCTGTGCGGCGCATTGCTGTCACTTACCAGTAGGAGGAGCTCCCGGCCGGACGCAGACATCGCAGCAGCCAGCAGCCAGGTAAGTATGAAAATCTTCTACTCCGCTGCCACCGATGATGATTACAATAGAGGGAGGGAGGGGGGGGGGGGGGTTGGGGGGGGTGCGCACACTGGCCCCAATGTATTAAAACAATAGAGGGAGGGAGGGAGGGGGGTGCGCACACTGGCCACCAACGAGTTAACAACAGGGGGGGGGGGCCGCACAATGATATTCAAACTGGGGAGGGGGGGGGGGGGTCTGCCCCCTGCTGCCTGGCAGCCCTGATCTCTTACAGGGGGATATGATGGGGTTAATTGTACTATCATATCCCCCTGTAAGAGATCGGGTGCTGCCAGGCAGCAGGGGGCAGTCTTGTACAAAGTTTGCAGTGTATTCTAACTAGAAGCGTCCCCATCACCATGGGAACGCTTCTGTGTTAGAATATACTGTCGGAAATGAGTTTTCACGAAGTGAAAACTTAGATCAGAAAAAGCTTTTATGCAGACGGATCTTCGGATCCGTCTGTATGAAAGCAACCTACGGCCACGGATCACGGACACGGATGCCAATCTTGTGTGCATCCGTGTTCTTTCACGGACCCATTGACTTGAATGGGCCCGTGAACCGTTGGCCGTGAAAAAAATAGGACAGGTCATATTTTTTTCACGGCCAGGAAACACGGCTCACGGATGCGGCTGCCAAACGGTGCATTTTCCGATTTTTCCACGGACCCATTGAAAGTCAATGGGTCCGTGAAAAAAAACGGAAAACGGCACAACGGCCACGGATGCACACGGTCGTGTGCATGAGGCCTAAGGCTGGATTCACACATAAGCGTACCCGATAAGCGCTGTTTACAAGCGTGCTTATCGGGCGTTTACATAAGTGCCGAGGAAACAAGCAAACGCCCATTGTCGCGCGTTCCCGCTAGGTCTATGTGCGGGAACGCGCGACAATGCGCCCCAAAGAAGCTTCTGTACTTCTTGGGGCGTAGGGCGTTTTACAGCGCGATCGTACGCGCTGTAAAACACTCAGGTGAGAACCCAGCTTAAGGCCACATATACATGTTCATATCATTGGCCAAACATGCAAGGATTGAGCAGTTGAAATCTTTATCAGTCTCATGAAAATCTGCAGGTTTGACTCATACACATCTAATGCGTATGGACAGCTTAAAGGGGTTTTCCCGAGAGTTCACTACTGATAGCCTATCCTAACGATAGGTCGTCAATATCTAATAGGCGGACAGCACCCTACGGAGCTGAAGAAGCCACTGTGCTCTGGTGAGTACTGTGACCTCACAGCGCCATACATTGTACAGTGGCTGTGCTTGGTATTGCAGCCAAGACTCCTTCAGTTCCATGAGACTGAGCCTCACACAGGCCATGTGACCAAAGAACGTGACATCACTGGCCTAGGAAGAGACCACAGCGATCACCAGCTGATCGGCGGGACTGCCAGGAGTCTGACCCCCACCGATCAGATACTAATGACCTATCCTGAGACTAGATAATATTACACTCTTAGAAAATACCTTTAAAGGGGCGGTCTACTAAGTGTTTTTGTTTGGCTCGGCTTATAGCGTCCATACAGTTGACCAGACAACCCCTTACAAGTGTGTTCTGGATGTACCTTACCTGAACAGCTGCCGAAGACAAAGTACAAGAGATTCCAGGAAAGCAAGAGAAGACAATGCCATAGAATTAGTTTGTGACAATAGAATAGGCGCTCAGTCCACATGCACACATGGTTTGCCCTGCCCTGTACATACGGCAGAGGCTGCGCCTGGTGCTGCAGCATTCACACTGCCTGGGCGCACCAGGAAAGCGCATTGTGCTGAACTATTTCTGCCCGTTACTAGCTGAGAAAGGATTTCTGCCCCAAAATAAAGTGTAACGATCACTTCTATTTATTTATTTTTTTACATTAGTCCACAATTCTGTATAAATGAATTTTACACTTAATAACCAGATATTTTTTCCTTTGGGCTTCTCTGTGTTCGAGTGGCCATAACAATTTTTTTAAATGACATGACTGTAGAAGGCCTTGTTTTCTATGGTTCCATTGATGGTCACAACATTCTCACACCCCACTAGTATCCAGGCGTCATGCTCCCCAGTAAAGGATCGCACTCAAGAAAACTTACCTGACGGGGTCAGGACATAGAGGTTGGCGACCTTCCTCGAGAGAATGAGTGTCTGATTGCTGGGCCGGCCTCCGCCTTCGGCCCATATCACTTTGGTAATGTTCGGGTACATGACGACCCCCAAAGGATTGGATTTTCCATTGAGATCTAGACAGGAAGCAGAAAAAGTCATTACATAAAAATGCTATAAGAAAAATACAAATTTTTATATGCTGAACTGGGTGTACCTTCATGAGAAATAATAACACGTAACTTAAATTTTTCTCGTTAAAATAAATGAGACAAAGTCAATGTTAAGATTCTTCTGGACGCACTGCTGTGCGCCTTGCTTTTGGAAGGGGGGGGGGGGGGGGTTTGATGGTCTTGTGCCCTAGTCAAATGTTGTTGGTTTGCGGTGGGGGTAGCTTCTCAGGGCAAGTATTGCGTAGAGTGCTCTCTACTGTCTTCTCAGCTCAGCCTAATTTTTTCTGACCCTCATCGTCTAGTCTAGAGCGGGGGAATGGCTGACTGGCTGTAGTCTGAGCACTCGCCCTGAAAAGAGCGACCCCCAGCCGCAGGAACCTCGGGCCTGACCTAGTCGTCCCTTTCCTTCAAACCACCTACAAGCACCAGCCAACGCATTTCACCATACTTAAATGGCTCATCAGCGAAATACTGGGGGGCCAGGAATGGGAACCAGGAGGATCACGTGAATAGTTGGGGGCCAGGAATGGGAACCAGGGTGGAAGGGGCCGTCTCTGATTAGGAGGGAAGATGTGAAGGTAGCAGGCGATGTTCTTTTTGTATTCATTGTCTTCTGGACAATTCTCAGATCTGAGAATCTGGAATTGAGTTCCATTTTTCCCAATTAAAGGAATTTTATGGGACGTTGCTCTGAGTTTATTCCTAGGACTTACCGTTTATGAGAGTAATATTTTTACTGTCCGCACTGACTAGATTGGAGACATGAACTGTGAACGAGGCAGTGATGTTGTTCGGAACGGTGAGTGTCCGGTTATCATCGCTCAGCCAGCTCCCGTCTCTCAGGTCTTCTCCATCCATGGTCCAGGTGATTGTAGTTGGTTTTCCAGTGCAGACCACAGTAAGAGATATAGCGGTTTCTGTGTTATTGCGGTATAGTTCCGTAATCCACACACGATCTAAAGGGTGGAAAAGAAAGGCCATAAGAAAATTATACTTGATGAATAGGCATATAATATATTTTGGAGCACAGTGTACTGGCCTACCTCCATGTACCGCAATACTATACCCATCTGTATGTCAGAGTAATGCCCTGAGGTTCTTTTATGGGACCAAAGCTGCTCAAACCCTTTTGTTGTCAATATTAGGCCTCTTGCACACGACCGTATGCCCTCCGAGACACACGGTCAGTGAGCGGGCCATATGTCCCGGAGCGGCATTGATCGTGCGCACAGGAGCGCACAGCATCATAGATTACAATGATGCTGTGCACGTCGGGCCACTATTGTCCCGCACTCATAAGATCATATGATTGCAGGACAATAGCCCCGCGGACGGCCCGACGTGCACAGCATCATTGTAACCTATGATGCTGTGCGCTCCTGTGCGCACGATCAATGCCGCTCCGGGACATATGGCCCGCTCACTGACCGTGTGTCTCGGAGGGCATACGGTCGTGTGCAAGAGGCCTTAAAAGGAATCTCGTGAAATCCAGTTTCCTTATCCAAACTCTCACCTGAAATAATGTCAGATTCCACTTCTGCCTCTTGTATATTCTTTAGTAATAGTATCAGGCAGATTGTGTCTACATTACAGCAACCCAAGATCTCCCACAATGGCAGATGCCTGAATAACTGAGGATCAGGCAGTTGGATTTCAACATGCTTAACCCTTTTATTTCTGGAGAGATAAGCTACCACCGGAGGTGTCTAGCAGAGGCGTTCTCCCCTCTCCCCACTCACTACATATGCAAGACCGTCCTCTCTGCCCAACACTACTGTACAGTGACCGACAGGCTGCAGGGTATGCAAGTATACATCGGTGTCTTCCCTTAGGGGTGGGGAGAGGCAGGGGGAGCTTCTCATGAATACACCGGACTCATAATTATGTGTCCGGTATATTTTTTCAGGGATCATAGTAGCCCATACTATTTTTGGCTATTATCAAAAAAGCGGACATGAAGGCTGCAGCCGTGACCGCGAGGAGCAGTATGGTACAGCAAGCAGAGAGGACAGATTTGCCTTGGGGATAGGATTCTCACTTACCCAGAACCTCAACTTTAATCTTCTTCATGAGTTTTTTCCTCCCATTGGAGTCGATATGTACCAGTTCATAACGTCCGGCATCGCTCCAGGTTATATCCGCTATGGTGACATATCCACTTGATTCATTCACCGTCATCCTATCGTTGAACTTATCTGGAATTTGGGGTGAACCATCGCAGAAGATGTGGACGAGCATGTTACTACCGATATCAATAATCTTATACCTGTGTTGGGGTTCGCATGGCCTAAAATGTATGCTGATACTTGAAGAAACAGCTGCAGATATAGTGTCTTGGCTTTCGGCCAAAGTGGATGAGAGAAGTACTAGAAGCACTGCAAAACAGAAAGAAAATACAGATTACCAGACTGCAGTGATAATCCCATGCATCAGAACTTTACTGTCCCATTACAGTCTATGTGGTCCTGGTCAATATTAGGAGGCCGGCACCTCTTCATAACTCCAGCGGATCCACCGCCAGCCCAGGACCTTATCAAGACCGGTGTCTAAACGGCCCGTCTTAATAAATGACCCCTTAGAGCCAACATTGAAGGCTGCAGCGTAAGCCATTATATAAACATACTGCAGGACATCACCCATAGGCGTCTAGGGTAAAAAACGTAGTATAACGTGGTATATGTTTTTTCTTACTGTATACCTTTGCATGGAATAGTACCGTCTGCTATACTATTCCATACTGCAAGGTAAACTTCTTTGGCCTCTGGATAACTTTGGAGTATTTGCCAAAATGTAGGCTGTAAATGTGATGGGAGCTCATGGCCTGCTAGACCCCTCTAACTCCCCGTTACACGTACGGCCCAAATCTAAGGCTGGCCATGTGCACCCAAACCACGGCTGCCATAGCTGGGTGTGACTCGCACGTGGCCAGCAGCACTGTGGGGCTGTACCCAGCAGATCATCAGACAAATGTGGGCTAAAGATCAAGAATGAAAGTGGACTGTGTAATAAAACCAGCCCTACTGTATGGGCCATCAAGACCGCTCACTAGCTGATAGTGTAGGGAGGGCGAGCACAGTACACAACGGTGGGCGCCATTGGGTAAATTCCCAGTGGCGCCTGATGAGTCCCCTGATGAGCGGCTGCAAAATGTGCATGTGGGGAGGGAATGAACGTTAGGGCTGAATAGGGCTTTTAGCCTGAGGGACAGCTTCCGGACGGGGTCGTCCTTGTCAGGGCGGGTGCTCTGTAGGTAGGCTTTTTCAGGGTCAGCGTAGCAGCCCCTGTAGGGAGTACTAGGGACAGTACACGTTCCCTCCTTCCCTGTTATTGCATCCAGAGGACCCAGGTCGGAACCTTCCATCAGTGGCTCCAGCAGGAGATCCACATCATAACAAGAAGGACCCCCCTAACTCCAGGACGCGGTGGGATAGCGGTGGTACTTCTATTATCTTAGTTGCTGTTGCCATACACCAAGGTGCCGCTCTGCATTCATTATTTTGTGTTTAGGGAAAGTCTGGTTTATTTAGTTTTTGTTTTTTGTGTACATTTTCATCAGGGTGGATTTGATTTAAATCACTAGTCAGTAAGGCTTGATTTAAATCATAGTTTTCTACATAAAGACCAATTCTTGCTGGTATAATATGCAAGTAGATGACGTTTTTTAGAATAACAACTTTTCATATTAGTTTGATTAGGTTGTATTCTGCATTCAAAGGTTTGTAGAAGTTAGGATTTTTCTCAACTCTGTTCATGTTATAACATTTTTGCTGTGAAGAAGAGGCATGTGATCTCTGCTGAGTCCAATTCAGTTTTGAGAACTGCAAAAGTAAACCAAGCACCTGTGATAATATCTTGTAGGCAGAGAAACTGCCCAATAATCTTACAAAAACCTCCGGAAGAGCATGACATTGTGAATGGATTAATGGAATTTATTTACCCAAAAAATTCAATATACAGCATATACAGCCTTATTCTACATAATTAAAAAACAAATCTTTATTTCATGATGGAATAACCTTTGGATGGTAATATATTTTCCTCAAAAAGCATTTGATATAAAAAAAAATCTGATTTAAATAAATAAAAAAAAAATCAGATTTTTATTATTTTTTTTTTTTTTAAATCATTGATTTTTTATCCACCCTGATTTTCATTAAAGGTTACGTTTTAAACTGACAATTACCCATATATGGATTTCACTTGTCAGTACATCTACCGTGTTTCTCTGAAAATAAGACAGGGTCTTATATTATTTTTTTTCTCAGAAAAAAGGGTTAGGGCTTATTTTGGCTCCATGAACATATTTTATATTTTATATAGACACATGACAATTACAGAACAGTCCCTGGACAGTGTTTATATTAAATATGACTATAACCCCCCTGCAGTACATGGGTGCATTCCTATGGATGAGGGGGGTTATAGTCATATTAGCCACACATTTTTCATTCTGGTACCGTATATTGCCCCTGAGCTGTCCTTACCCTAGGGACCTAGGCAGCAGTCTACGGTACCAGGGAGAGCAGATAGGGCACGGGGTAGATGTAGGGAGCTCCTCCAGGCAGCAGAGAGGAGAAGGAGATCCTGCTGCCTCCTTCATGTAAGTAAGAACGTGCGGGCTGGCGGCAGTGCAGGGCATACAGAGAAGCCGCCAGCCCGCCCAACGTGAAAGTGAAGGGAAGCGCGGGATGGCGGCATAATTTAGCCTTTAGTGAAGCCGCCCGCCAGGTGCTGCTTAGTGCCACGATGTATGCGCGGCTTCACTGAAGGCTAATTCACTGACGCCTGCGCTGCCAGCCCGCAGTTGCATGGCAGCTCAGGCATTAGGGAGCGCTCCTGAGCTGCTGCAGCCGCACATTTGCCCCACCTTCCCTTGATATTAAAAAAATACGGCCGTATCTAGGGGTTATTTTTGGAGTAGGGCTTATATTTTAAGCCTACTCCAAAAACCCTGCAGAATAGCGCTAGGGCTTATTATCAAGAAATAAATAAAAAATATAGAACTCTAGTTACACCACTGCCTGTGCAGATACTCTTTTGGCATCTTAAGATTGCCAAGGCTATTGTACCAGCCAGCACACACTTCCATCTGTCAGTGCAATTATGGAAGTGATGTGACTGGTCGCTGGCACAATGCCGAGGCTAGGCAGCCGGGCTGTAAGTAGACTGGGAAGCTTCAGACAGCGTGAAACAGTCATAATGGACCCAGGACTGTAACACACTACATACAGCACTGCTACATTAAAGGGGTATTCTAGTTCGATAGGTGGAGGCCCCGCACCCCCTGCACTGACTGCAGCGGCCACTCCATTCATTCCTATGGCAGTGCGGGAGACAGCCGAGGTCCCCCGCAACCTCTCTGTTCAAGGGGGGTGGGGGCTGCAGGGCCCCCCTGTTCTTGCGATCTGGTGAGGTATCCCCTATTCTATCAGAAACGCATCATCTGTACCTGGTCTAATAATCGCCATGGGCAGTGGGCGTTTTGTAAATGGTAGCAAATCATTCATCCAACAGCAGAGCCCTGACAGGGGGCACTCACAGCGGGCGCAGCTCCGGAGCGGGCACATCTCGTAGAAGCGGCTCACAGCTACACCGGTAACAGCCGAATACTGCCGTCCTCTCCTGCCAGCTTATATACTAATGGTGTGTCGTCCGCCGCGCCGGCCAGCCTATATACTGGTGTCTGTGTCGTCCGCCGCGCCGGCCAGCCTATATACTGGTGTCTGTGTCGTCCGCCGCGCCGGCCAGCCTATATACTGGTGTCTGTGTCGTCCGCCGCGCCGGCCAGCCTATATACTGGTGTCTGTGTCGTCCGCCGCGCCGGCCAGCCTATATACTGGTGTCTGTGTCGTCCGCCGCGCCGGCCAGCCTATATACTGGTGTCTGTGTCGTCCGCCGCGCCGGCCAGCCTATATACTGGTGTCTGTGTCGTCCGCCGCGCCGGCCAGCCTATATACTGGTGTCTGTGTCGTCCGCCGCGCCGGCCAGCCTATATACTGGTGTCTGTGTCGTCCGCCGCGCCGGCCAGCTTATATACTAATGGTGTGTCGTCCGCCGCGCCGGCCAGCCTATATACTGGTGTCTGTGTCGTCCGCCGCGCCGGCCAGCCTATATACTAATGGTGTGTCGTCCGCCGCGCCGGCCAGCCTATATACTGGTGTCTGTGTCGTCCGCCGCGCCGGCCAGCCTATATACTAATGGTGTGTCGTCCGCCGCGCCGGCCAGCTTATATACTAATGGTGTGTCGTCCGCCGCGCCGGCCAGCCTATATACTAATGGTGTGTCGTCCGCCGCGCCGGCCAGCCTATATACTGGTGTCTGTGTCGTCCGCCGCGCCGGCCAGCCTATATACTGGTGTCTGTGTCGTCCGCCGCGCCGGCCAGCCTATATACTGGTGTCTGTGTCGTCCGCCGCGCCGGCCAGCCTATATACTGGTGTCTGTGTCGTCCGCCGCGCCGGCCAGCCTATATACTGGTGTCTGTGTCGTCCGCCGCGCCGGCCAGCCTATATACTGGTGTCTGTGTCGTCCGCCGCGCCGGCCAGCCTATATACTGGTGTCTGTGTCGTCCGCCGCGCCGGCCAGCCTATATACTGGTGTCTGTGTCGTCCGCCGCGCCGGCCAGCCTATATACTGGTGTCTGTGTCGTCCGCCGCGCCGGCCAGCTTATATACTGGTGTGGAAGGAGGGGGCAATGATGTCTCCTGTGTGCCCGCCCTCGGATCTCCTCCTTCTGCTGCCATCCGCCCCATCTTCCCTCTGGTGTCAGACATTCATTACTTGGAGTGTAAAACCACATAAACCCTCTGCTAAGTCATTTCTCTCATCCCTTTTGTTCTTTTTTTTTTTTCTTTTACGACAATTTCTGTCTGATTTGGAGAATTCTATATTTCTATCTTTACAAAAGTGTCTGCCTCAGGGTGACCTATAATACGGCACAGTTTTCAGAATTTCTCTCTCTTGCTTGTGAGGAGACAACGGACATAACTAATACAACTGGCCATTACTGTTTGTAGGATAACTGCAGAGTTCGACACACGAGAGGAACGACGGTCACTGGAAGCCATGCATGGCACTACAAGAGGTGAAGACTTGTTCTATCAATGGCAAACTTCAGGCTAAGGGTCCATTCACACGTCCGCAAAATGGGTCCGCATCCGTTCTGCAATTTTGCGGAACGGGTGCAGACTCATTAATTTTCAATGGGGCCGGAACATACTGTCCGCATCCGCATTTGCGGATCCACACTTCCGCATCCATGCTTCCGTTTCCGCCAAAAAATAGAACATGTCCTATTCTTGTCTGCAGTTGCGGACAAGATTAGGCATTTTCCATGAGAGCTCAGTGATAGCAAAGGGTTGTGTGATTTCAGCGCGGATGCAATACGTGGTGCGAACGCATTGCGCCCACATGGAATCCAGGCCCATTCATTTCAATGGGCTGTGTACATGTGCGTTGGTTTTCACGCATCACTTGTGCGTTGCGTGAAAATCGTAGCATGGTGAGGGTGCCGGTGAATGTGTGAGGGTGCCGGTGAATGTGTGAGGGTGCCGGTGAATGTGCGAGGGTGCCGGTGAATGTGCGAGGGTGCCGGTGAATGTGCGAGGGTGCCGGTGAATGTGCGAGGGTGTCGGTGAATGTGCGAGGGTGCCGGTGAATGTGCGAGGGTGCCGGTGAATGTGCGAGGGTGCCGGTGAATGGCGGGGTGCCGGTGAATGTGCCAGGGTGTCGGTGAATGTGCCAGGGTGCCGGTGAATCTGCCAGGGTGCCGGTGAATGTGCCAGGGTGTCGGTGAATGTGCCAGGGTGCCGGTGAATGTGCGAGGGTGCCGGTGAATGTGCCAGGGTGCCGGTGAATGTGCCAGGGTGTCGGTGAATGTGCCAGGGTGCCGGTGAATCTGCCAGGGTGCCGGTGAATGTGCCAGGGTGTCGGTGAATGTGCCAGGGTGCCGGTGAATGTGCGAGGGTGCCGGTGAATGTGCGAGGGTGCCGGTGAATGTGCGAGGGTGTCGGTGAATGTGCGAGGGTGCCGGTGAATGTGCGAGGGTGCCGGTGAATGTGCGAGGGTGCCGGTGAATGTGCGAGGGTGTCGGTGAATGTGTGAGGGTGCCGGTGAATGTGCGAGGGTGCCGGTGAATGTGCGAGGGTGCCGGTGAATGTGCGAGGGTGTCGGTGAATGTGCGAGGGTGCCGGGAGTGGAGGGTGCCGGTGAATGTGCGAGGGTGCCGGTGAATGTGCGAGGGTGCCGGTGAATGTGCGAGGGTGTCGGTGAATGTGTGAGGGTGCTGGTGAATGTGCGAGGGTGTCGGTGAATGTGTGAGGGTGCCGGTGAATGTGCCAGGGTGCCGGTGAATGTGCAAAACTTATTGAAGCATTTGATGAAAGATTCAAGACTGCAGATAACTAAAAACCCAACCACATAACACACGTCTTCCCCGCCTGAACCACATAATGACAGAGGAACATGTTTTGTATAATGAGGATCTGTCTTTTAGTTGCTTTTTCAACAAACCACCAAAATCACCAGAAACTACTTTCAGGATTCTGAGAAATGATAAGCTGACACCACAGTGGGTAAGTTCACCTTCTCCTCCGATCTTAGTTATTCATTTCCTCCGGCCTCCAGCTGTGACTTAAACCATGAAAACTGATACACAATACTGGAGAGCGGGGGGCACACCTATAAATATCAAAAGGAGTGCTGGCCTGGTATTAAAAAGCGAACATGAATGTGACTAAACAAAGAAATACCATATCAGCGCTTTTCTCTGGCTCCCTTCCCAATGTTTTTGTAAAATATTTATTATTAAATCCCCATAAAATTCAAGTAATAAAAATAATAAAAACAGTGTATTATAGCAATAACATACAAAAACTACAATCACATAAACTATGGTAGATATAATCGATAATATATTCGATATTGTATTGAATGATAAAATATTCGGTAATAAAATATTCGATAATATTCAATAATATATAGTCGATAAATTCAATGATATAAATCACACACCAAAAACTTCAAGTATTGTCCAGGTCTTGTATATGCTGTTATTGCGAAGGGGGAGGTATTTCCTCTGTGACTCTATCTCAGATTGGGAAAATGAGTGAAATACTCCCCAAATACTCCCCAACATAAATCTCCAACTTTCAAGATTCCTCAAATCCATTATAAATGTTGGGGAGTATTTATAGTTTTAGATCTGGATTTTAATCTCAATAATTTGTTTAATAATATTTTATCATGAAAATGTGATTTTATAAGTGTTAGCAATTAGATATTAAGTTTATATTTCATACATCAGTATATCACACCAAATAGGACATCTGGGCAAAAAATGCATGTGTCCCCCAAAAAAACGCATGGAAACTGCAAGTAGGAAAAAATAAAAATAAAAAATCAATGCTGTAGAGAATTATCCCCTGATTATGTGGGAGGATTTCCTGACCAAAGGGGAACAGCATGAACAGCAGGAGTTTGAGATTTTGGAAGTAATTAAGGAATGGATAAAAATGGAGGCCAGGCAGGCAGACACTTGACCACTGAGGAAGGGAGAGCGACTCTACCCGAAATGTGTATGGTGAAACAAGTGATGTACCTGTATTGAGAAGCCTCCGATAAAACTGTATGGCCATACAGAGAAAGAAAAAATTCTTACAGTAAAGGAACAACTACTTTTATCGTCGAAAAGCTGTACCGAAGGAAATTGCGGAACAGAGTGTCAACTCCCGCGATCTTTGGAACTGCCCGCGAAATTTGAACCAGCTTGCTGGAAGGAGCGGTCAAATAAGCCGGCAGACATTTAAAGCTCCACTTAAGCAACAGGGAGACAGCAGACACCAGACGGTAAGCCAAATACCGATTTAAAGTTTACCTCGACATTAAAAGGAAATGCCATAAGAGACTTAATATTCCAACATTATCAGGATTCCTGTGGACATTTTATGAATACATTACGTTCCCAGGGGAAATACACCTACAATATTTAAAGTGACACTCATTTTCCCAATCTGAGATAGAGTCACAGAGGAATTACCTCCCCCTTCACAATAACAGCATATATAAGACCTGGACAATACTTTTTTGGTGTGTGATTTATATCATTGAATTTATCGACTATATATTATTGAATATTTTATTACCGAATATTTTATCATTCAATACAATATCGAATATATTATCGATTATATCTACCATAGTTTATGTGATTGTAGTTTTTGTATGTTATTGCTATAATACACTGTTTTTATTACTTGAATTTTATGGGGATTTAATAATAAATATTTTCTGCATATGTGTCACGGGTGGTGTTGCAGAAAACTAGAAGACAACAAACGAAGATCCGACTGACTTGATCCCAAACTAAGGAACATAAGGGTGAGCCCTGTAAAAGCCCTAGCGCTCTCCCTGACTTCTCAGCCCATGCAAAGATCTCTATGATAGATAATTGCATGCCCTCGTGCCTCGACTGTATGACACCTGAACACCCTATAATAGTGAGGGGACACGACCACCGGCTCCCTACACTTAATACGGAGGGAGTCAGGGTCACATAGGATCAAGCAAACAGGAAAACACAAATAAATGAACAGACTTATCTGTAGAAGCATCAGTTGCAGCATCCTGCATGCACACACTCCAGGAAGTTGTATAAACCGCAAAGTGATGCAGTATGGGAGGGGATTTAAAGGGATGCAATCAGTGCAACTAGATGACAGCTAAGTGAGGTAAACGAGATGACAAAACGAAAGCAAAACAAAAGAACCTCAAGCAGGAGGTTCTGAAGAACGTCTGTCAGAGCTTCTCAGATATCTGGCGTGACAATATGTCAATTTGGTTGCCAAGCGTATGAGTGCCCGCTCATTTTTCCATTGTTATATTCTTTTCCGTGTTTGTTCCGCTTTTTATGTGGCCTGTATGTGGAACCATTCACCAATGACTCAGCATGGCCACTACACTTTAAATGGAGCTGTGCTTCCTGTCCTATTCAAAGTGCTAGTTCTAGCATCGGAGACTTCCGGAAACGGGTGATAGCGGGGATGCAAGGTGTTGGCCTCCCACTAATTGAATATAGATAAACTATCCTACAGGCCAGGGGTACTCGATTATTTTTTGTAAAGGTCCATATACCCAAGCTGTCTTACATTTAGACCATTTTCTACGCCTTAAACAGTCGTAGAAGAAGATGAATGACTCGGGCATACCGGCCCGTCCCCGCCACGCCCACTTTTTTCGACCTGCCATGAGCGGGGAGAAGTCGCAGATTGCGGCGCAAAGGACGTTTGTGCTGCAATCTGCGCCAGAAATTTGCCTAATTTAGGCGTATTACTGGTTAGTAATGACTCCCTCTACATGGGTCCATAATATAACTGGTTGGAACTAAAGAGGATCCTGCTAATAACCCTAAGGGGAAAATGCCATAAGGCAAGTAATAAAAGAGCACAAGGCAGTATTGCATCATCCTGCCCTTGATGACGCCACAATATGCGGTAAATCACCTTGTCTAGTGTTAAGTGCCTGTTGATTACCCTTCAAAAGTTAGTTCTTTCCCCATTACACATTCTATGTATTAAAAAAAAAAAAGTTTTTGGTGTGTTTTTGAATTGAAAAACCTAAATGGCGCTAAAAACATCAGGAGGGACATGTGTAAGCCCACCCCTTATGCCATCTAATGGACAGATAGCGCCCCCTGGTGGTAGCTTTTTGTAGTCTTTTCATATGTAGCCCAAATTAAAAATCTAATGTGCAAATTCAGGATAGACATATAATCATCAATAAGGATCCTGAGGTTACAGGAACTCTTGTGTCATCCAGTGTTCTGGCCGAGATCCCGCCGGCGCATGCGCATTGTGATGACCATTGTGGACAGCAGCATCGATCCATGCAGTGCGCATGTGCCGGCGGGATCTGGGCCAGTACACTGGATGACACAAGAGGCTTACAGAGCGGGCCAAGCACCAGGCTATGGAGGGGTTATGTGAGAAGAAGGATGAGCGGCCTGGGCACTTACAGCCCGAACGCCGCCCCTGGGCACTTGCGAGCCCTCATTTATATATGAATAAAACTGCGTTTTTGCCCCTGGTGAACATCAAAACAAAAGGACAAAGGCATCACCTGACTCATGTATAGTTATGCTACAGTGCTATGTAAGCAGTGTATAAAGGCAAACTGTGGTGACAGACTCCCTTTAAAAGATAACTCGTCTAAAATGCACTTTTGGATAGATGTAACTCCAGGATTTCAGATACGGGGACAAAACCTGTACTACTGTGTAGCTTAGCAGTCAAAATATATATAATGCTAGTAATGACCACTGGAGGAGATGTCATGACCAACACTGGATGCCTGTCACGGACGTACCGAGACATACGGACGTCCCGGCGACAGTGAGTGGCAAGAGATCTGCGAGACTGGCAACACGTGGTTTGATCTGACAGGTTTTCCTTGTGGATCACTAGGCATCTGTGTTGTTTCTGGTAATGGCCATACCCCTTGCCTCCAGGTGTTGCTAATGTGGTCATTTAACCTTCCTTATTTGTAGTTGCTTCTCCCACAATGCTGTGCGGTTTATAGATTCTGTTGGACCTGTGGATAGTTGGTGGTTGGATCTCTGCTCAGTTCCTGGTACTTTCATAGCCCCTTTGAAGTTAAGTCTTTCCTTTCCCTTTTGTATTTTGTTTAGGTTTTGTGTGTTGCATTTCCCTATTGTTTGTATTAGGCCTGTGTCACAACCAGACAGCTGAGAAGCTCTGACAGAGGCCTTTCAGAACCTCCCCCTTGAGTTTCTGTGTTGTGGTATTCAGCTCCTCCTCTCGGTAGCCTCTCTCAGCTGTCATGTGTTGGATTAATTGCTTCCCTTTAAATTCTTCCCCAGAAGGCTTTTCTGGGCGGCTTATATTTCTTCCTGGAGTGTGTGTGCATGCCTTCTGGTTCTCCTCTCCTCTACAAAGTTAAGTGTTAACTGTTATCTGTTATTTTCTGTTTGCTGGATCCCAGGTGACCCTGACTCCCTCCGTGTCTGGTGTAGGGAGCCGGTGGTCGTGTCCCCTCACTATTGTAGGGTGCTCAGGGGTTATATAGTCAAGGTACCTCCACCATTCGGATCTATGCATAGGCTGAGCAGCCATGGAAAGAGCCAGGTCTTCTACAGGGGTCTCCCTTCTGTTCCTTAGCTTTTGGATCCAGCGAGTCATTCATGCATGTTGTTTTGCCTTGTTTCCTGTACACATTCCGTGACATTATAAGCCGCCAAGACCGTCTTAACCACTTCAGCCCCGGTAGGTGAAACCCCTTCATGACCAGAGCACTTTTTACACTTCGGCACTACACTACTTTCACCGTTTATTGCTCGGTCATGCAACTTACCACCCAAATGAATTTTACCTCCTTTTCTTCTCACTAATAGAGCTTTCATTTGGTGGTATTTTATTGCTGCTGACATTTTTACTTTTTTTGTTATTAATCAAAATGTAACGATTTTTTTGCAAAAAAATGACATTTTTCACTTTCAGCTGAAAAATTTTGCAAAAAAAACGACATCCATATATAAATTTTTCGCCAAATTTATTGTTCTACATGTCTTTGATAAAAAAAAAAATGTTTGGGCAAAAAAAAAAAATGGTTTGGGTAAAAGTTATAGCATTTACAAACTATGGTACAAAAATGTGAATTTCCGCTTTTTGAAACAGCTCTGACTTTCTGAGCACCTGTCATGTTTCCTGAGGTTCTACAATGCCCAAACAGTACCAACACCCCACAAATGACCCCATTTCGGAAAGTAGACACCCTAAGGTATTCGCTGATGGGCATAGTGAGTTCATAGAACTTTTTATTTTTTGGCACAAGTTAGCGGAAAATGATGATGATTTTATTTTTTTTATTTTTTCTTACAAAGTCTCATATTCCACTAACTTGCGACAAAAAATAAAAAATTCGAGGAACTCGCCATGCCCCTCACAGAATACCTTGGGGTGTCTTCTTTCCAAAATGGGGTCACTTGTGGCGTAGTTATACTGCCCTGGCAATTTAGGGGCCCAAATGTGTGAGAAGAACTTTGCAATCAAAATGTGTAAAAAATGACCGGTGAAATCCAAAAGGTGCACTTTGGAATATGTGCCCCTTTGCCCACCTTGGCATCAAAAAAGTGTCACACATCTGGTATCGCCGTACTCAGGAGAAGTTGGGGAATGTGTTTTGGGGTATCATTTTACATATACCCATGCTGGGTGAGAAAAATATCTTGGTCAAATGCCAACTTTGTATAAAAAAAATGGGAAAAGTTGTCTTTTGCCAAGATATTTCTCTCACCCAGCATGGGTATATGTAAAATGACACCCCAAAACACATTCCCCAACTTCTCCTGAGTACGGCGATACCACATGTGTGACACTTTTTTGCTGCCAAGGTGGGCAAAGGGGCACATATTCCAAAGTGCACCTTTTGGATTTCACCGGTCATTTTTTACACATTTTGATTGCAAAGTTCTTCTCACACATTTGGGCCCCTAAATTGCCAGGGCAGTATAACTACGCCACAAGTGACCCCATTTTGGAAAGAAGACACCCCAAGGTATTCCGTGAGGGGCACGGCGAGTTCCTAGAATTTTTTATTTTTTGTCACAAGTTAGCGGAAAATGATGATTTTTCTTTTTTTTTCTTTTTTCCTTACAAAGTCTCATATTCCACTAACTTGCGACAAAAAATAAAAAATTCGAGGAACTCGCCATGCCCCTCACAGAATACCTTGGGGTGTCTTCTTTCCAAAATGGGGTCACTTGTGGCGTAGTTATACTGCCCTGGCAATTTAGGGGGCCCATATGTGTGAGAAGTACCTTGCAATCAAAATGTGTAAAAAATGGCCTGCGAAATCCGAAAGGTGTCCCTTTGCCCACCTTGGCTGCAAAAAAGTGTGACACATCTGGTATCGCCGTACTCAGGAGAAGTTGGGTAATGTGTTTTGGGGGGTCATTTTACATATACCCATGCTGGGTGAGAGAAATATCTTGGCAAAAGACAACTTTTCCAATTTTTTTTTTATACAAAGTTGGCATTTGACCAAGATATTTTTCTCACCCAGCATGGGTATATGTAAAATGACACCCCAAAACACATTCCCCAACTTCTCCTGAGTACGGCGATACCACATGTGTGACACTTTTTTGCAGCCAAGGTGGGCAAAGGGGCCCAAATTCCTTTTAGGAGGGCATTTTTAGACATTTGGATCCCAGACTTCTTCTCACACTTTCGGGCCCCTAAAAAGCCAGGGCAGTATAAATACCCCACATGTGACCCCACTTTGGAAAGAAGACACCCCAAGGTATTCAATGAGGGGCACGGCGAGTTCCTAGAATTATTTTTTTTTGCATAAGTTAGCGGATATTGATTTTTTTTGTTGTTTTTTTCTCACAAAGTCTCACTTTCCGCTAACTTAGGACAAAAATTTCAATCTTTCATGGACTCAATATGCCCCTCACGGAATACCTTGGGGTGTCTTCTTTCCGAAATGGGGTCACATGTGGGGTATTTATACTGCCCTGGCTTTTTAGGGGCCCTAAAGCGTGAGAAGAAGTCTGGAATATAAATGTCTAAAAATGTTTACGCATTTGGATTCCGTGAGGGGTATGGTGCGTCCATGGGAGATTTTATTTTTTGACACAAGTTAGTAGAATATGAGACTTAGTAAGAAAAAACAAAAACAAACAAAAAATTTCCGCTAACTTGTGCCAAAAAAAATGTCTGAATGGAGCCTTACCGGGGGGGTGATCAATGACAGGGGGGTGATCAATGACAGGGGGGTGATCACCCATATAGACTCCCTGATCACCCCCCTGTCACTGATCACCCCCCCTGTAAGGCTCCATTCAGACATCCGCATGATTTTTTACGGATCCATGGATACATGGATCCGATCCACAGAACGCATGCGGACGTCTGAATGGAGCCTTACAGGGGGGTTATCAATGACAGGGGGTGATCAGGGTAATCAGGGTGATCACCCCCCTGTCACTGATCACCCCCCCTGTAAGGCTCCATTCAGACATCCGCATGATTTTTTACGGATCCATGGATAGGATCCACAGAACGCATGCGGACGTCTGAATGGAGCCTTACAGGGGGGTTATCAATGACAGGGGGGGATCAGGGTGATCACCCCCCTGTCACTGATCACCCCCCCTGTAAGGCTCCATTCAGACATCCGCATGATTTTTTACGGATCCATGGATACATGGATCGGATCCACAAAACGCATGCGGACGCCTGAATGGAGCCTTACAGGGGGGTTATCAATGACAGGGGGTGATCAGGGTAATCGGGGTGATCACCCCCCTGTCACTGATCACCCCCCCTGTAAGGCTCCATTCAGACATCCGCATGATTTTTTACGGATCCATGGATACATGGATCGGATCCACAGAACGCATGCGGACGTCTGAATGGAGCCTTACAGGGGGGTTATCAATGACAGGGGGTGATCAGGGTAATCAGGGTGATCACCCCCCTGTCACTGATCACCCCCCCTGTAAGGCTCCATTCAGACATCCGCATGATTTTTTACGGATCCATGGATACATGGATCGGATCCACAGAACGCATGCGGACGTCTGAATGGAGCCTTACAGGGGGGTTATCAATGACAGGGGGTGATCAGGGTAATCAGGGTGATCACCCCCCTGTCACTGATCACCCCCCCTGTAAGGCTCCATTCAGACATCCGCATGATTTTTTACGGATCCATGGATACATGGATCGGATCCACAAAACGCATGCGGACGTCTGAATGGAGCCTTACAGGGGGGTTATCAATGACAGGGGGTGATCAGGGTAATCGGGGTGATCACCCCCCTGTCACTGATCACCCCCCCTGTAAGGCTCCATTCAGACATCCGCATGATTTTTTACGGATCCATGGATACATGGATCGGATCCACAGAACGCATGCGGACGTCTGAATGGAGCCTTACAGGGGGGTTATCAATGACAGGGGGTGATCAGGGTAATCAGGGTGATCACCCCCCTGTCACTGATCACCCCCCCTGTAAGGCTCCATTCAGACATCCGCATGATTTTTTACGGATCCATGGATACATGGATCGGATCCACAGAACGCATGCGGACGTCTGAATGGAGCCTTACAGGGGGGTTATCAATGACAGGGGGTGATCAGGGAGTGTATATGGGTGATCACCCGCCTGTCATTGATCACCCTCCATTCAGACGTCCGCATGTGTTTTGCGGATCCGATCCATGTATCCATGGATCCGTAAAAATCATGCGGATGTCTGAATGGAGCCTTACAGGGGGGGTGATCAGTGACAGGGGGGTGATCAATGACAGGGGGTGATCAGGGAGTGTATATGGGTGATCACCCGCCTGTCATTGATCACCCCCCTGTAAGGCTCCATTCAGACGTCCGTATGCTTTTTGCGGATCCGATCCATGTATCCGTGGATCCGTAAAAATCATACGGACGTCTGAACGGAGCCTGACAGGGGGGTGATCAATGACAGGGCGGTGATCAATGACAGGGGGGTGATCAGGGAGTTTATATGGGGTGATCATGGGTGATCGGGGGTTTATAAGGGGTTAATAAGTGACGGGGGGGGGGGTGTAGTGTAGTGTGGTGTTGGGTGCGACTGTACTGACCTACCTGAGTCCTCTGGTGGTCGATCCTAACAAAAGGGACCACCAGAGGACCAGGTAGGAGGTATATTAGACGCTGTTATGAAAACAGCGTCTAATATACCTGTTAGGGGTTAAAAAATTCGGATCTCCAGCCTGCCAGCGAACGATCGCCGCTGGCATGCTGGAGATCCACTCGCTTACCTTCCGTTCCTGTGAGCGCGCGCGCGTTCACAGGAAATCTCGGCTCTCGCGGGAGGACGCGTATATGCGTCCACCCAGAAGAGCAGGACCGCCGGCAGGACGCAATCCTGCGTACGGCGGTCCTGAGGTGGTTAAGCATGGATCCGGTTTCACTTTTGGCTGAACGCTTACAGGGTCTTTCATTGGAGGTAGCTGACCTCCATAAGACTTTTTCTCAGCTTCAAGTGACCGGTTCAGCTTGCGTTCATGGAGCTTGTTCTGAGCCTAAGATCTCGCTCCCGGATACGTTCTCCGGGGGTAGTGAGAATTTTGTGCGTTTTAGAGAGGCTTGCAAACTCCATTTTCGCCTTCTTCCCCTTTCCTCTGGAAATGAGGAACGGAGGGTGGGGATCATTATATCGCTGCTCAGGGGTAACGCTCAGTCCTGGGCCTTTTCGCTGCCGGAGGGGGCACGGCCTCTCCGTTCAGTGGATGAATTCTTTTTAGCCCTGGGTCAGATATATGATGATCCGGATCGTATTGCTCTGGCGGAGTCTAGACTACGTCTCTTATGCCAGGGTAAACAATCCGCAGAAATATACTGCTCAGAATTTCGGAGATGGGCAGCTGATACTGGTTGGAATGATGCTGCACTCCGAAGTCAATTTTGCCATGGTCTTTCAGAGGGATTGAAAGATGCATTTGCCTTTCATGAAAGGCCTATTTCTTTGGACTCTGCTATGTCTCAGGCTGTTCGTATTGACAGGCGTCTTAGAGAGAGAGGAGAGATCTCTCCTTCCTGTCACACTCGGTCCCAGGACTGTGCAGCGGTCCCATTCTGTGCGCAGGGGTCTCAGTCGCTGTCAGCCCCTTCTGAGCAGGAGCCCATGCAGCTGGGGTTGATTGCTTCTGACAATAGAAGATACAGCCCGCATGGGACGGTTTGTTTTTGTTGTGGAGGTATTAATCATTTGGCAAATATTTGTCCCTCTAGGAGATTCAGGCAGTTCTCTGGGTATAATAAAGAAACAAAGAGGAAAAAATCTTTGAAAAATGTTCCGTCTGTTACTATTGGCAGGGTTGAGGCGGAAATTGAAGGTTTTCCGTTTGCTTGTAGTTCCCGTTTTGTCCTGCCGGCTAGGGTGGCGCTAGAGAGCAAGAACATTTTTTGTGAGATTTTTGTGGATAGTGGAGCAGCGGTCAATCTCATTGATAATCAATTTGCGATAACTCATGGTTTCCAGGTGTGCACTTTGGGAAAGGATATTCCTGTTTTTGCTATCGATTCCGCTCCACTTTCTCAGAAATCATTAAAAGGCATAGTTCACAATATCCGTTTAATTGTGAGTGATGCTCATGTTGAGGATGTGTCATGTTTCGTCCTTAGCGGTTTACCTACCCCTCTGGTGTTGGGGCTGCCCTGGCTCACTAAGCATAACCCCACCATTGATTGGCAAGCGAAGCAAATAAATGGTTGGAGTGACTTTTGCAGAGAGAATTGCCTCATGACATCTGTTTCTGAGGTTGCTACTAAGACTATACCATCTTTTCTCTCTGAATTTTCGGATGTCTTCTCTGAGAGTGGAGTTCAGGATTTGCCCCCGCACAGGGAGTACGATTGCCCTATTAATCTCATCCCAGACGCCAAGCTGCCTAAATCTCGTTTATACAATCTTTCCCAACCTGAGAGGATCGCAATGCGTGCTTATATCTCTGAGAGTCTGAGAAAGGGACACATACGACCCTCGAAGTCACCTGTTGCCGCTGGTTTTTTCTTTGTTAAGAAAAAAGATGGTTCTTTAAGACCTTGTCTGGATTTCAGGGAGCTGAACAATATCACAATTCGTGACCCTTATCCGCTTCCTCTGATCCCGGACCTATTTAACCAGGTTGTTGGGGCTAAAGTCTTTTCCAAATTAGATTTAAGAGGGGCATACAACCTGGTCAGGGTCAGAGAAGGGGACGAATGGAAGACGGCCTTCAATACCCCTGAGGGCCATTTTGAAAACTTGGTTATGCCTTTTGGTTTGATGAATGCCCCAGCCGTTTTTCAGCATTTCGTGAACAGCATTTTTTATCATTTGATGGGAAAATTTGTATTGGTGTATTTGGATGACATTTAGATTTTTTCTCCCGATTTCAAAACTCATAAGGAACATTTACGTCAGGTCTTGCTCATCCTGCGGGAGAATAAATTATATGCGAAACTGGAAAAATGTGTGTTTGCGGTTCCAGAAATTCAATTTCTGGGGTTTCTTCTCTCCGCTTCTGGTTTTCGCATGGACCCCGAGAAGGTCCGCGCTGTGCTTGAGTGGGAGCTTCCTGAGAATCAAAAGGCGCTGATGCGTTTTTTGGGCTTTGCCAATTATTACAGGAAGTTCATTTTGAATTATTCTTCTATTGTTAAACCACTCACTGATATGACCAGAAAGGGGGTAGATTTTTCTTCTTGGTCAGTAGAGGCGCGTAAGGCTTTTTCTGATATCAAGGAGAGTTTTGCTTCCGCTCCCATTTTGGTGCAACCTGATATTGAGAATCAAGAGGATTGGTGTTCTTTTTTGTCCCTTGCTGAGTTTGCTTTAAATAACCGTCGTCAGGAGTCCTCTGATAAGTCACCATTTTTTGGTGCATATGGGTTTCATCCACAGTTTGGGACTTTCTCGGGAGAGGGGTCTTCTGGTTTACCTGATGAGGACAGATTCTCCTCGTCTTTGTCATCTATTTGGCAAAAGATTCAAGATAATCTAAAGAGCATGAGTGAGAGATATAAGCGTGTGGCTGATAAGAGACGTGTGCTTGGTCCGGACCTGAATGTTGGTGATCTGGTGTGGTTGTCTACCAAGAATATCAAATTGAAGGTTCCCTCCTGGAAGTTGGGTCCTAGGTTTATTGGGCCTTACAAAATCCTGTCTGTCATCAATCCTGTTGCATACCGTATTGATCTTCCTCAGACTTGGAAGATCCATAATGTTTTTCATAAGTCCTTATTGAAACCTTATGTTCAACCCATTGTACCCTCGCCTTTGCCTCCTCCTCCGATTATGGTTGATGGGAATCTTGAATTTCAGGTCTCTGGGATTGTGGATTCTCGTCTTGTCCGCGGTTCTCTTCAGTACCTTGTTCACTGGGAGGGGTATGGTCCTGAGGAGAGGATGTGGGTCCCAGTGACGGACATTAAAGCCTCTCGTCTCATCAGGGCTTTCCATAGGTCCCATCCTGAGAAGGTGGGTTCTGAGTGTCCGGAGTCCACTCGTAGAGGGAGGGGTACTGTCACAACCAGACAGCTGAGAAGCTCTGACAGAGGCCTTTCAGAACCTCCCCCTTGAGTTTCTGTGTTGTGGTATTCAGCTCCTCCTCTCGGTAGCCTCTCTCAGCTGTCATGTGTTGGACTAATTGCTTCCCTTTAAATTCTTCCCCAGAAGGCTTTTCTGGGCGGCTTATATTTCTTCCTGGAGTATGTGTGCATGCCTTCTGGTTCTCCTCTCCTCTACAAAGTTAAGTGTTAACTGTTATCTGTTATTTTCTGTTTGCTGGATCCCAGGTGACCCTGACTCCCTCCGTGTCTGGTGTAGGGAGCCGGTGGTCGTGTCCCCTCACTATTGTAGTGTGCTCAGGGGTTATATAGTCAAGGTACGTGGATATGCATACCTCCACCATTCGGATCTATGCATAGGCTGAGCAGCCAGGGAAAGAGCCAGGTCTTCTACAGGGGTCTCCCTTCTGTTCCTTAGCTTTTGGATCCAGCGAGTCATTCATGCATGTTGTTTTGCCTTGTTTCCTGTACACATTCCGTGACAGCCTGAGGGAGACTCCTGTTCGTCCTTCCTTTTGGAGGAACAGGTGTCTTGTCCCTGCCATTAGTATCAGGGTCCTATAGGACTCTAGGTATTCCTGCGTATGAACCTACCTCTGGGGTCTGTTCATACTGGTAGTCAGTCAGGATTTTGGTTAGGGTTTTACTAGGAGGTGTCCATCTTCCTTCCCCAGTTCTCAGGCCTGATTCCCTGTTCCCCCTTCCCTCCTATGCTCAGTGTGGTGTTTTCTTCCCACACCGATGCGTGACAATGCCATTCAACCTTATTTCTTGCAACCAGTATATATTGATATAATTTTTAATCCACAAAGAGATGAAAGTAGAAAAATCTGCGGCGCTCACCAGTTGCAGTTGTCTTTATTTCTTTATTGCTTTGCAAAAACATCCAGACATCACAGGGCTGAGGCGGACGAGCCTTCACAGAAACAAAAGCCGCATTAGCGGCAAGGGGCAGCAACGGCCGTTTCGCACAACCGTGCTTCTTCCAACTGTAACAGTTGTAATCTCATTCTAGGCCTTCGCCCTCTCCGGATCAACTCACTAAATAAATAAACTCTCTAGGATCTGAGAGAACTTATTTGGTATTTCTATTGGAGCATTCCATAATACATGATTTATCATCGGGAGTAGACACATTTTTGTCAGAGATATTCTACCTGCCATAGAAAGGGCAGTTTTTTCAAAATCCAAAAGTTTTTTTTGATTGTTTCCTATTTAAATTGCGAAAATGACATGAACATGTGCTTCATCTTGAATTTTGGAGGGGAGGTGTTAGACTTTCTTGATGTTCGTGTCATTATACGTGATGGTGAAATAGTTACAGAGGGTTTTCGAAAACCTACTGCCTCTACTTCCCTTCTACAGCATGGGAGTTTTCATCCACGTAGCATAAAAGAGGCCATACCATATGGGCAATTTACACGGTTAAGATGTATCAACAACAGGAGGAAAGGCTATTTAAAGAGGACCTTTCACCGATCCTGACATTGTGAACTAAGAATACAGACATGGAGAGCGGCGCCCGGGGATCTCACTGCACTTACTATTATCCCTGGGCGCCGCTCCGTTCTCCCGTTATGTCCTCCAGTATGTTCGGGGACTTGGTTATAGTAGGCGGAGATTTAGGCTATTTGGTTATAGCAGGCGGAGATTTAGTGGACTTGGTTATAGTAGGCGGAGTCTGCCCTTGTTCTGCTGTAGTGCTGCCCAATCGCATCGCAGAGCTCACAGCCTGGGAGAAAAGAACCTCCCAGGCTGTGAGCTCTGCAATGCGATTGGCCAGCGCTACAGCAGAACAAGGTCAGACTCCGCCTACCATAACCAAGTCCCCTAAATCTCTGCCTGCCATAACCAAGTAGCCTAAATCTCCGCCTACTATAACCAAGTCCCCGAACATACTGGAGGACATAACGGGAGAACGGAGCGGCGCCCAGGGATAATAGTAAGTGCAGGGAGATCCCCGGGCGCCGCTCTCCATGTCTGTATTCTTAGTTCACAATGTCAGGATCGGTGAAAGGTCCTCTTTAAGACAGGCCACTGAATAAAAAAATAGGTTAGTGAAGAGAATGCTGGATGAAGCATTTGTTAGGGCGGATGGACACACACAATATGAATTATTGCATCAAAGGAAGAAAATGGAGAAAGAGGATCGCTTTGTTTTTGTGTTCAAATACAGCCCTATGGCTGATCAAATAAAAAAAAACATCCATGACAATTGGGATCTTTTAAAGAATGAAAGTAGTCTGGATAAATTTACAGATAAAAAACCTCTCATTGCTTTCCGAAAAACCCACACTCTGAGGGATCAGTTAGTCAGTAGCCGAATGAAGTGTGAACAGAACCCATATCAACGGTTAGGTGGTAAAAACCTGCAGGTAATCATCGCTGCGGTAATTGCTCCTTCTGTGGATATATCCTCCGGGACAAGATCCTATGCAGAGGAGGTATATCCCACAGAATGAGACAACTCTGCACGTGTAGGACCACATATGTAGTCTATGTAGTGAAGTGTAAATGCGGAGCATTTTATATAAGCAAGACAATTGGGCCGATGTTAGAAAGATTCCGGGAACACCTTAAATCCATAAGAACGAAAAAAGGCTTCCTCCGCCTTATAAATCACGTGTGGCAAGAGCATGGGGGGGGGGGGATAAACAATGTTTGGGTTTTGCGGGAATGGAAGTGGTTCCAGTAATAACACAGGGGGGTGATAGACATCGCCTCCTGCTACAGAAAGAAGCGCGATGGATCAGCCGTACGGATGCAATGGGTCCCTTAGGCCTGGGTCCCTTGGTGCATTTGTTTGAGGTAAATACTCTGTTCTTATAATGTAACCTGATTGCTGTGATTTGCTTTTAACACGCACACAGGTGGTGTCTTGGTATATTTTTTGACATGCCTCTTAGGGTTAATCACATGCCCCTTTAAAAAGGCTAGCACACCTGTCTGCGTCATACAGGTAGCCGGAAGAAGCACGGTTGTGCGAAACGGCCGTTGCTGCCCCTTGCCGCTAATGCGGCTTTTGTTTCGGTGAAGGCTCGTCCGCCTCAGTGCTGTGATGTCTGGATGTTTTTGCAAAGCAATAAAGAAATAAAGACGACTGCAACTGGTGAGCGCCGCGGATTCTGCTACTTTCATCTCTTTGTGGATTGGATTCTGTTGACAGTGTATTATAGCAGACACCACCGGAAGCTGCACACTACCCCGGTTAACACAGAGGACGATTTATATGCTCATGATGGCGACTTTTTGGTGTAGTGCCGCCTGAACTTTTCTTTTTGGTGAATCAATATAATTTTTTATTTTCTTCTTTTACTCACTTATATAGCACTGACATATTCCACAGCGCTTTACAGACTCTATGCTCACAATCTAAGTTCCCTATTAGCAGGGGAGGGCTGGCAGCCTTAGTCCTGGGGGCAAATCCAGTCAAGTGGCCCATTTTAGCCCCGTCCATTATTAAAAGCCCCTCCTACATATAATAGACCACTCCCAACAAACACTGTACAGCTGACATTCTATAGTTGCGGCCGGTCCTGGCTGCACTGCCTGCTTCACATCATACAATAAACAGCCGGCTACAGCCAGGAAGCTCCTCCGCTCTCCTCCCTCCCCAGATCCTGCTCAAGGCCTGTGGTTCCCCCCACCATCTGCCACCCGCCCGTGGCCTGCTGCCCCCTATGGCCGTCCTCACCCAGCTCTGAATCCTCCTCCTGCAAATGTCAGAGGTGGGAGCCGGAGCATCTCCAACATAGCGCCTCTTACATCCAGTGATGTCACCTTTGTTGTAGACGTTCTTTTTCCTCATCTTCTCCATTCAGACCAGACCGCCATGATGATTCAGCCATCTCCCGTCTCTGCAGAGATTGACAAACAGACATTAGTTTCCCACATTTGCATCATCTTCACATCTTCTGAACACCCTTTCCTGCCACCCCCAATACTATACTGCAGAAACAGTCCCCCTGGAAATACTACTACCACACAGATAGTGCCCCCAATACTGTGCCTGCTGTGCTCCCCAATACTATACTGCAGAAACAGTCCCCCTGGAAATACTACTACCACACAGATAGTGCCCCAATACTGTGCCCGCTGTGCTCCCCAATACTATACTGCAGAAACAGTCCCCCTGGAAATACTACTACCACACAGATAGTGCCCCCAATACTGTGCCCACTGTGCCCCCAATACTATACTGCAGATACAGTCCCCCTGGAAATACTACTACCACACAGATAGTGCCCCCAATACTGTGCCCACTGTGCTCCCCAATACTATACTGCAGAAACAGTCCCCCTGGAAATACTACTACCACACAGATAGTGCCCCAATACTGTGCCCGCTGTGCCCCCAATACTATACTGCAGAAACATTCCCCCTGGAAATACTACTACCACACAGATAGTGCCCCCAATACTGTGCCCGCTGTGCCCCCAATACTATACTGCAGAAACAGTACCCCTGGGAATACTACTACCACACAGATAGTGCTCCCTTCAACAATTATTGGCACGCAGTGCTCTAAAAAATAACTGCGTCCAGACACTAATAGTATAAAGATAATGTCCCCCCCAAAATAATTGTGCTAAGCTGATACTTTGCCAGGGTGCCCCCCAAAGTAACAGTGCTCCCCAAAATCCCACCAATAGAAATAATTCTCTGCCAGAGCACACTTAGTAGTAATAATGCCCCTATAGTGCCTATACTAGTAATCATGTTCCTCCTAGCCCCCCAGTAGTAGTAAAGCTCCGCATAATACCCCCTAGTAGTAATAATTCTCCCTACAATATGACAGTACATGAAATACCCCCGCTTAGTGCCCGCAGTTGAGCTAATGTCCCCATAATGTATGCCAGTATAAAATACCCCTATATAGTCCCCAAGTAAATGCCCTCATAGTACTCCTCTCCCCTTTCCCCATAGCGTCCCCCATAATATGCCAGTAAAAAAAATGCCCCTTCTTAGTGCCCCCAGCAGATGCCTCTAAAGTGCTCCTCTCCCCCATAATGTGCCAGTAAAAAAATGCCCCTTCTTAGTGCCACCATATGCCCCAATAGTGCTCCACTCCCCCATAGTGCCCCCAAATAACGCCCCATAGTGCCGCTCTCCCCTATAGTGCCTCCCATAATGTGCCAGTAAAAAATGCCCCCTTAGTGCCACCAGATGCCATAGTGCCCCCATAATGTGTCAATAAAAAAGGCCCTTTTAGAGCCCCCACTTCCCCATAGTGCCCCCCATAATGTGCCAATAATAAATAAAAAAAAGCCCCTTTAGAGCCCCCAGATACCCCCATAGTGCTCCTCTCCCCCATGGTGCCCCCCATAATGTGCCAGTAAGAAATGCCCCCATAGTGCCCCCCCCAAAATGGGCAAGAGATAAATGCCCCCAGAATGCCACCCCCCCCAAAAAAATGGGTCTGTAAGAAATGCCAGCTTCCCCCCATAGTGCCAGCCCCCCCATTAGTGCCAGCTCCCCCCGCAAAAAAAACATAAAAAAACAAAACACTAATACTTACGTCCATCAGCAGCGATGCAATGCAGGCCTCTTCCGATGATAATGACGTCATCGCGCCACCTGAGCCGGTCTCTGATAGGCTGCAGACATTAGTGCCTATCAGAAGAACAGGGGAGGGAGACGCCTCTCCCTCCCCTGCCGCAGCACATCTATCTGTATCGCTGTCCTGAGGACGGCGATACAGATGAGTATGGAGATGAGCGCTTCCACAATGGAAGCGCTCATCTCCTACTGCCCGCCGCCACCACCGCGCAATTACATCCAGGGCCGCGCCGCCTGTGGTGATCGGTGGTGCGGCCCTGAGGAATTTAAAAAAATATATATTTGTAAAAAATGGCCCTGTGGTTGTTTTTTTTAGGGCGGCCTGGGTGGCAATTGCCTCCCTGCCCCCCGTCCCAGCCCGCCCCTGCCTTTATAATATGTCTTTCTCATAAATCACTAGAAGAAGGGTACCGCCATGGGCACGGTTTGTGTGCCCTTTTATGAAAATGCGTCTTTTAGTATTGGGACACCTCCACATTATTTGCAATCCGATTCTTCCATTTATTGTCCAAAGGAGCTGTGAAAAATGGAAAGTGGAATCTGATTGGCTGCTATGGCAACTAAGCCAGTTTTCCCAGTTTTGATAAAACTCCCCCTCTCTGTGTCTTCTGATTAACCATGAAAAGGTATTTTCTTGCTCTCTCCATAAAAAAAAAAGAGTTTATAATGTGTGCTTTTAAAATTAGTGAGGTTTTGTAAGCCAGTTTTAACCACTTCAACCCCGCTAGCTAAAACCCCCTTCATGACCAGGCCACTTTTTACACTTCTGCACTACACTACTTTCACCGTTTATCGCTCGGTCATGCAACTTACCACCCAAATGCATTTTACCTCCTTTTCTTCTCACTAATAGAGCTTTCATTTGGTGGTATTTTATTGCTGCTGACATTTTTACTTTTCTTGTTATTAAACAAAATGTAACGATTTTTTTGCCAAAAAATGACATTTTTCACTTTCAGCTGTAAAATTTAGCAAAAAAAACGACATCCATATATACATTTTTCGCTAAATTTATAGTTCTACATGTCTTTGATAAAAAAAAAAAGTTTGGGAAAAAAAAAAAAATGGTGCACTTTGGAATATGTGCCCCTTTGCCCACCTTGGCTGCAAAAAAGTGTCACACATCTGGTATCACCGTACTCAGGAGAAGTTGGGGAATGTGTTTTGGGGTGTCATTTTACATATACCCATGCTGGGTGAGAGAAATATCTTGGCAAAAGACAACTTTTCCAATTTTTTTATACAAAGTTGGCATTTGACCAAGATATTTATCTCACCCAGCATGAGTATATGTAAAATGACACCACAAAACACATTCCCCAACTTCTCCTGAGTACGGCGATACCACATGTGTGACACTTTTTTGCAGCCTAGATGCGCAAAGGGGCCCAAATTCCTTTTAGGAGGGCATTTTTAGACATTTGGATCCCAGACTTCTTCTCACGCTTTAGGGCCCCTAAAAAGCCAGGGCAGTATAAATACCCCACATGTGACCCCACTTTGGAAAGAAGACACCCCAAGGTATTCAATGAGGGGCCTGGCAAGTTCATAGAATTTTTTTTTTTTCGCATAAGTTAGCGGAAATTGATTTTTATTTTTATTTTTCTCACAAAGTCTCACTTTCCGCTAACTTAGGACAAAAATTTAAATCTTTCATGGACTCAATATGCCCCTCAGCAAATACCTTGGGGTGTCTTCTTTCCAAAATGGGGTCATTTGTGGGGTGTTTGTACTGCCCTGGCATTTGAGGGTCTCCGCAATCATTACATGTATGGCCAGCATTAGGAGTTTCTGCTATTCTCCTTATATTGAGCATACAGGTAATGAGATTTTTTTTTCCGTTGCCTCTGGGCTGAAAGAGAAAAAGAACGGCACAGATTTCTTCATTCGCATCGATCAATGTGGATGAAAAAATCTCTGCCAAAAAAAAAAAGGAGGGGAAAGGCGTCTGCCAGGACATAGGAGCTCCGCCCAACATCCATACCCACTTAGCTCGTATGCCCTGGCAAACCAGATTTCTCCATACGCATCAATCGATGTGGATGAATAAATCATTGCCGGGATTTTTATTTATTTTTTATATACAAAGTGTTTGCCAAAGCATAGGAACGCCGCCTCCTCCTCAGCTCGTATGCCTTGGCAAACGTATCTGTTACTGCAGAGGAGAAAATCTCGTCTTGCAGCGCCGCATACACCGACTTGTGTGTAATCTGACAGCAGCGCAATGCTTCTGTCAGAATGCACATCAGTGCTGCAGCTAGTCGATCGGTTGGTCCACCTGGAAGGTAAAAAAGAAAAAACCAGGCCGCAACGCAATAATTTTATTAACTTTGGAACAGAATATATAAACTTTAACTTTTTGAACTAAACATTAACCTTTTTGCTTACTGGTGTTTTTTTTTTTTTTTTTACCTTTATAGGACAAACCTCTCCTTCCCCATGGGTCAATGTGCAAAGCGCAAATCGCCCAAAGATGTGGCGAAGTGCGTTATGCACTTTGTCCCAGGTGAAAGGAGACGTTTGCAGCAGCTGTATGTGAATGGGCCCTAATAGCCCTGTGTGCCTGTCCTGGTGAGATGTGATCCCTATGCTAGGTGTACCTGTGAGTGGTACTTCCGGAAACACTCTCCAAAGCATAGGGCAGGGTGGTCAGGACAGAAATAGCGGGTGTCACGCCTTATTCCACTCCTGCTACAGACACGACATCTTTTTCGGGGTGACGGTTGGGTTGAGGTACCAGGAACGACATTGGGGAAATGTCACTCGTGTAGACGGCTAACTACACTGGTGGATGGGGCCACGGAACCTCCTGGGTACAGGAGGTTCTCGATGATCTCTTCCTGAAATTTGAGGAAGGATCCAGTTCTCCCAGCCTTACTGTAGAGAACAAAACTATTGTACAGAGCCAATTGAATTAAATATACAGACACCTTCTTATACCAGCGTCTGGTTCTGCGGGAAACTAAATACGGAGACAACATCTGGTCATTGAAGTCCACCCCTCCCATGTGAAGGTTATAGTCGTGGACTGAGAGGGGCTTTTCAATGACACGGGTTGCTCGCTCAATTTGTATTGTCGTGTCTGCGTGAATGGAGGAGAGCATGTAAACGTCACGCTTGTCTCTCCATTTCACCGCGAGCAGTTCTTCGTTACACAGTGCGGCCCTCTGCCCCCTTGCAAGACGGGTGGTAACGAGCCGTTGGGGGAAGCCCGCGCGACTAGTTCGCGCGGTACCACAGGCGCCAATCCGTTCTAGAAACAAATGCCTAAAGAGGGCCACACTTGTGTAAAAATTGTCCACGTAAAGATGGTACCCCTTGCCGAATAAGGGTGACACCAAGTCCCAAACTGTCTTCCCACTGCTCCCCAGGTAGTCAGGGCAACCGACCGGCTCCAGGGTCTGATCTTTTCCCTCATAGATCCGAAATTTGTGGGTATAGCCTGTGGCCCTTTCACAGAGCTTATACAATTTGACCCCATACCGGGCGCGCTTGCTTGGGATGTATTGTTTGAAGCCAAGGCGCCCGGTAAAATGTATCAGGGACTCGTCTACGCAGATGTTTTGCTCTGGGGTATACAAATCTGCAAATTTCTGGTTGAAATGGTCTATGAGGGGCCGAATTTTGTGGAGCCGGACAAAAGCAGGGTGGCCCCTGGGACGGGAGGCGGTGTTGTCACTAAAGTGCAGGAAACGCAGGATGGCCTCAAATCGTGCCCTGGACATAGCAGCAGAGAACATGGGCATGTGATGAATCGGGTTCGTGGACCAATATGACCGCAATTCATGCTTTTTAGTTAGACCCATGTTGAGGAGAAGGCCCAGAAAAGTTTTAAGTTCGGAAACTTGGACTGGTTTCCACCGGAAAGGCTGGGCATAAAAGCTTCCCGGGTTGGCGGTGATAAATTGTGTGGCATACCTGTTTGTTTCGGCCACAACTATGTCTAAAAGCTCCGCAGTCAAGAACAGCTCAAAAAATCCCAGGGCCGAACCGATCTGAGCTGTCTCAACCCGAACTCCAGACTGGGCGGTGAAAGGGAAAACTACAGGTGCGGCTGAAGTTGGGGACTGCCAATCAGGGTTTGCCAGCACCTCAGGGACTCTAGGGGCTCTACGGGCACGTCTTTGCGGTGGCTGCGACGGGGTCACTACTGCACGTGCCACCGTACCAGCTTCAACTGCCCTTCTGGTGCTCGCTACTTCACCAGGTTGTACGGCAGTGCTGGTACTAGGTCCAGGAAGGGCTGCGCTGCTGGTGTATGCCTCACCACGTAATCCGACAGCACCAGCCCCACTCTGCTGCTCTTGAAGCGGATCCTGCGCAACCTGCGGTCTAGCGACACGGGGCCGGGTACGCCTGGTGGTATCAGGGACCTCAGCCTCCTCGTCCGAACTTTGGGTCAGAGAGCCACTGCTTTCTACAGGTTCATATGTTGACCCGCTGGATTCATCAGATGAGGGTTCCCATTCCTCATCCGACTGGGTCAGAATCCTGTAGGCCTCTTCAGAAGAATACCCCCTGTTTGACATTTTGGGCAACAAAATTTAGGGGTATTCCCTGAGACTACCCAAGAAAAAAAAAGCAAGCCTGTCTTACAAAGGGGAGGCTAGCGAAGTACCGGAGGCCGCTGCGGTTGATAAAAAATATCAAAACTGATTTTTTTATCGCCGCAGTGCATGTAAAGTGATTGTGCAGTGATCAAAAAAAAATTTTTTTTTGTCACTGCGGTGGGGCGGGTGTGGGCGACCGATCAGGCCTGATCGGGCAAACACTGCGTTTTGGGTGGAGGGCGAACTAAAGTGACACTAATACTATTATAGATCTGACCGTGATCAGTTTTGATCACTTCCAGATACTATAAAAGTACAAATGCTGATTAGCGATACGCTAATCAGCGAATAACAGACTGCGGTGCGGTGGGCTGGGCGCTAACTGATCGCTAACTACCTAACCAAGGGACCTAAACTATACCTAAAACCTAACGGTCAATACCAGTGAAAAAAAAAAGTGACAGTTTGCACTGATCACTTTTTTCCTTTCACTAGTGATTGACAAAGGGGTGATCAAAGGGTTAATTGGGGTTCAGGGGGGTGATCTGGGGCTAAAGTGTAGTGTTTGGTGTACTCACTGTGAAGCCTGCTCCTCTGCTGGATCCAACCGACGAAAAGAACCAGCAGAGGAGCAGGCAGCCATATAACAGATCATATTTACAAATATGATCTGTTATCTGGCGCTGTGATTGTTTTTTTTGACAATCATCAGCTTGCCAGCCGCGATCATTGGCTGGCAAGCTGATGACGAAATGGTCTTCTTCGAAATGCCGGCCCGAACTGCGCATGCGCGGGCAGCATAGCGCGTCATCTCGCGTCTCGCGAGATGACGCGTATATGCGTCGTTGTGCGCAGCGCTGCCGCCTCCGGACCGCACATCTGCGTTAGGCGGTCCGGAGGCGGTTAAAGGGAATCTGTCACCTGCTTTTACCATTTTAAGCTGGCACCATCGCTATGTTCACTAAAGTACCTTATTTCCAACAGTCTTCTTTTTACTTATTTTCGTTTTGGTAGTTTTGATATAAAAGCGCTTTTTATGATATGCTAATGAGGCTCCAAGGTGCCCAGAGGGGCGTTTCTTTCCTTCTCCAGTGCCCAGTGACGCCCCCCTGCAGTGCCCAAGAACGCCTCCTGATCCTCAAATAACCTCCCACAGCCCGGCAAATGGTTCTGCCCCCTCCCCACGTCATAGTCTACCTTCTAGAAATGCCCCGTCCTTCTTCCTGTCTGCGGCCAGAAAACTCGCACAGGCGCAGTACCGCCTGCGGCCTGCGCCTGCGCGATCATCAACCTCCTCAGGGCAACAGCCTCAAAAGTCTCACTGGGCATGCGCCGAGCCCAGTGATGTGACCTGAGCGCTGTTGCCCTCAGGACGTTGATGATCGTGCAGACGCAGGCCGCAGGCGGTACAGCGCCTGCGCGAGTTTTCTGGCCGCAGACAGGAAGAAGGACGGGGCATTTCTAGAAGGTAGACTATGACGTGGGGAGGGGGCGGAACCGTTTGCCGGGGTTGGAAATAAGGTACTTTAGTCAACATAGCGATGGTCAGGGGCGTAGCTATAGGGGGTGCAGAGGTAGCAGTCGCTACCGGGCCCAGGAGCCTGAGGGGGCCCAAAGACCCTTGTGCCAAATAAGACACTGGCATTATAGAAAGTGCATGCTGGTCAATTTACACCTCTGGCTGGAGGGAAGGGGTTAGGTCAAGAATTTAGCATGAGGGGGTGCCCTTTCAATGTTTGCCTCAGGCAACAGGAAGGCTACGTGCTCCCCTGCCCCTTGCCAACAAGCACTGAGGGACGGGGGCCCAAGCTGAACTCTTGCACCAGGGCCCATGAGCTTTTAGCTACGCCCCTGGCGATGGTGCCAGCTTAAAATGGTAAAAGCAGGTGACAGATTCCCTTTAAGATTGCCAAGGCTATTGTACCAGCCAGGAGGCACTGATGTCACTGACACTGCTGCCTGCCTTGTGTCCGAGAGCGGAGCCAGGTCTCAGGCTGGCATTTACTACTTCATCTACTTCGCTCATTCATGGTGTCATAATGGACTAAGGACAATTAACCCCTTAGTGACCACTAATACGCCTTTTTACTGAAGTAAACAACGAGGGTTTTAGCTAAACAGCCGGCTTTAAATCAATCATTACATGTTCCCAAATAGGTGGATTAAAAACTGTAACTTATCCTGCAAAAAATAAGACCTCATACAAGTACATTGATAAAAAAAAAAACTAAAAAGTTATAGCTCATGGAATGCGATTTTAAAAAACTGTGCCTGGTCACTAGGGGGTTGTTAAAGGGGTATTCCAGTTCGATAGTTGGGGGTCCTACCGGTGGAGACCCCGCACCCCCTGCACTGACTGGAGCGGCCACTCCATTCATTCCTATGGCAGTGCGGGAGACAGCCGAGTAGACTTCCAGCAGGGCCCCCCGGTTCTTGTGATCTGCTGAGGTCCCAGCGGCAGGAGCCATACATCAGAAACGCATCATCTGTACCTGGTCTAATAATCGCCATGTGCAGTGGGCGTTTTGTAAATGGTAGCAAATCATTCATCCAACAGCAGCGCCCTGACAGGGGGCACTCACAGCGGGCGCAGCTCCGGAGCGGGCACATCTCGTAGAAGCGGCTCACATCCAGACTGGTAACAGCTGAACACGAGTCCACAAAGTCCAGAAAGTCAAAGCTGGTGGGAGGAGCGCCCGGTCCGCCCTGCCCCTCAGCGCCCGGCCTGCCCCGCCCCTCAGCGCCTGGCCCACCCCGCCCGACTGTCAATGTCGAGATGGGAAGTTCGGATCTTTAAATGAATCGGTTTATTATTTGAATCAGTTCATTCAAAGGAATCTTCGATTCTCTCTGCTGAGTCGGAGCCTCTGATCTGCACTGCACAGTCGCCCCCAGCAAACACAGCTCTGCACCCGCCATGAGTCACCTCGTCTCTGCAATGTATGCCACACATCCAATGGGTGCACTGTTACTTGTGTGTGCCCGGCCAGCCCCGCCCCTCTGAGACAAGTCGGCTGACAAGCAAGTTATCAGAAGAAGCTCAGGAGCTGCACTGCACAGTCGCCCCCAGCAAACACAGCTCTGCACCCGCCATGAGTCACCTCCCCGCTGCAATTTATGCCGCATTGGGGGCCACAGCTCAGAGGGTCCCCCCCAACAGTCACATCCCACCTGTAGCTTCTACAACTACAAGGGTGAAAGTAGCCTAAGGTCTATGGCTAATCCTCCCCTGGGTATGGGATCAGATGATGCTACTGAAAACTTGTACAGGACTTTGGCGTTAACCGATTTCACCATCATCGTGGTTAGGGCTTGTTCACACCACCGTGCCGTGTTTTGCAGTCTGCCTTCCGCAATTTGCGAAACGGAAGGGACATCCCATTATAAAAATACCTAATCTTGTCCACAATACGGACAAGAATAGGACATGACTTGAAATTTTTGCGGGGCCACGGAACAGAGCAACAGATGCGGACAGCACACGGAGTGCTGTCTGCATCTTTTCCGACCCCATCGAAGTGAACGGGTCCGCACACGAGCACAATGCGGAACCAAATCACGGTCGTGTGAGTGAGCCCTTAAGGCTGTGCACACACGACCGTATGTGTTTTGTGGTCCGCAAATTGCGGATCCGCAAAAAAAAATTAAAATAAAAAAAGGTGCCATCCGTTTTTGTTTTTTGCATATCCATTGTTTACAATGCCTAAAACGGACAAGAGTTGGACATGTTATATTTTTTTGGCGGGGCTACGGAACGGACATACGGATGCAGATAACACAGTGTGCTGTCCATTTTTTGCGGACACATTGAAATAAATGGGTCTGCATCCTATCCGCAAAAAAAACACAGAACAGACACAGAAACAAACAACGTTCATGTGCATGTAGCCTAAAGGAAAGCTCAACATGTAGCCCCATCAGTTTTCCTGCTGGTGAGGTCCTCTTCAGGCATGGGGTTTATCCGATTTATATAGAAGTGACTATTATACATACTCCGAAATGACTTTTTCCATCTATTAAGAACTAGGAAAGTGTTACACAAACCTGATAGAAATTTGGTGGCTGTGATCACAATTGTGGTTGAAAAAGGAAGTCGTTTTTTCTTTTCTAAGATGAGTCCTGTACGTGAGATGAGTCAGGGACAGAACTCATCTCAGGTTAATTTGCATTCTGGCTGTGTGGTAGTAGTAGTAGTTGGTGGCAGTACAGTATGGAACCTGACGGACAAGGTGCAGGAGATGTCTGGCTGTGTGGTGGTAGTAGTAGTTGGTGGCAGTACAGTATGGAACCTGACGGACAAGGTGCAGGAGATGTCTGGCTGTGTGGTGGTAGTAGTAGTTGGTGGCAGTACAGTATGGAACCTGACGGACAAGGTGCAGGAGATGTCTGGCTGTGTGGTAGTAGTAGTAGTAGTTGATGGCAGTACAGTATGGAACCTGACGGACAAGGTGCAGGAGATGTCTGGCTGTGTGGTGGTAGTAGTAGTTGGTGGCAGTACAGTATGGAACCTGACGGACAAGGTGCAGGAGATGTCTGGCTGTGGTGGTGGTAGTAGTTGGTGGCAGCACAGTATGGAACCTGACGGACAAGGTGCAGGAGATGTCTGGCTGTGTGGTGGTAGTAGTAGTTGATGGCAGTACAGTATGGAACCTGACGGACAAGGTGCAGGAGATGTCTGGCTGTGTGGTAGTAGTAGTAGTTGGTGGCAGTACAGTATGGAACCTGACGGACAAGGTGCAGGAGATGTCTGGCTGTGTGGTAGTAGTTGATGGCAGTACAGTATGGAACCTGACGGACAAGGTGCAGGAGATGTCTGGCTGTGTGGTGGTAGTAGTAGTTGATGGCAGTACAGTATGGAACCTGACGGACAAGGTGCAGGAGATGTCTGGCTGTGCGGTGGTAGTAGTTGATGGCAGTACAGTATGGAACCTGACGGACAAGGTGCAGGAGATGTCTGGCTGTGTGGTAGTAGTAGTAGTTGGTGGCAGTACAGTATGGAACCTGACGGACAAGGTGCAGGAGATGTCTGGCTGTGTGGTAGTAGTAGTAGTTGATGGCAGTACAGTATGGAACCTGACGGACAAGGTGCAGGAGATGTCTGGCTGTGTGGTGGTAGTAGTAGTTGATGGCAGTACAGTATGGAACCTGACGGACAAGGTGCAGTAGATGTCTGGCTGTGTGGTGGTAGTAGTAGTTGATGGCAGTACAGTATGGAACCTGACGGACAAGGTGCAGGAGATGTCTGGCTGTGTGGTGGTAGTAGTAGTTGGTGGCAGTACAGTATGGCACCTGACGGACAAAGCTCAGGAGATGTCTGGCTGTGTGGTGGTAGTAGTTGATGGCAGCACAGTATGGAACCTGACGGACAAGGTGCAGGACATGTCTGGCTGTGTGGTGGTAGTAGTTGGTGGCAGCACAGTATGGAACCTGACGGACAAGGTGCAGGAGATGTCTGTCTGTGTGGTGGTAGTAGTAGTTGATGGCAGTACAGTATGGAACCTGACGGACAAGGTGCAGGAGATGTCTGGCTGTGCGGTGGTAGTAGTTGGTGGCAGCACAGTATGGAACCTGACGGACCAGGCGCAGGAGATGTCTGGCTGTGTGGTGGTAGTAGTTGGTGGCAGCACAGTATGGAACCTGACAGACAAGGTGCAGGAGATGATGTCTGGCTGTGGTGGTAGTAGTTGGTGGCAGTACAGTATGGAACCTGACGGACAAGGCGCAGGAGATGATGTCTGGCTGTGGTGGTAGTAGTTGGTGGCAGAACAGAATGGAACCTGACGGACAAGGTGCAGGAGATGTCTGGCTGTGTGGTGGTAGTAGTTGATGGCAGTACAGTATGGAACCTGACGGACAAGGTGCAGGAGATGTCTGGCTGTGTGGTGGTAGTAGTAGTTGATGGCAGTACAGTATGGAACCTGAAGGACAAGGTGCAGGAGATGTCTGGCTGTGTGGTGGTAGTAGTTGGTGGCAGCACAGTATGGAACCTGACGGACAAGGCGCAGGAGATGTCTGGCTGTGTGGTGGTAGTAGTTGGTGGCAGCACAGTATGGAACCTGACAGACAAGGCGCAGGAGATGATGTCTGGCTGTGGTGGTAGTAGTTGGTGGCAGTACAGTATGGAACCTGACGGACAAGGCGCAGGAGATGATGTCTGGCTGTGGTGGTAGTAGTTGGTGGCAGCACAGTATGGAACCTGACGGACAAGGTGCAGGAGATGTCTGGCTGTGTGGTGGTAGTAGTTGATGGCAGTACAGTATGGAACCTGACGGACAAGGTGCAGGAGATGTCTGGCTGTGTGGTGGTAGTAGTAGTTGATGGCAGTACAGTATGGAACCTGACGGACAAGGTGCAGGAGATGTCTGGCTGTGTGGTGGTAGTAGTTGGTGGCAGCACAGTATGGAACCTGACGGACAAGGCGCAGGAGATGTCTGGCTGTGTGGTGGTAGTAGTTGGTGGCAGCACAGTATGGAACCTGACGGACAAGGTGCAGGAGATGTCTGGCTGTGTGGTAGTAGTAGTAGTTGATGGCAGTACAGTATGGAACCTGACGGACAAGGTGCAGGAGATGTCTGGCTGTGTGGTGGTAGTAGTAGTTGGTGGCAGTACAGTATGGAACCTGACGGACAAGGTGCAGGAGATGTCTGGCTGTGGTGGTGGTAGTAGTTGGTGGCAGCACAGTATGGAACCTGACGGACAAGGTGCAGGAGATGTCTGGCTGTGTGGTGGTAGTAGTAGTTGATGGCAGTACAGTATGGAACCTGACGGACAAGGTGCAGGAGATGTCTGGCTGTGTGGTAGTAGTAGTAGTTGGTGGCAGTACAGTATGGAACCTGACGGACAAGGTGCAGGAGATGTCTGGCTGTGTGGTAGTAGTTGATGGCAGTACAGTATGGAACCTGACGGACAAGGTGCAGGAGATGTCTGGCTGTGTGGTGGTAGTAGTAGTTGATGGCAGTACAGTATGGAACCTGACAGACAAGGTGCAGTAGATGTCTGGCTGTGTGGTGGTAGTAGTAGTTGATGGCAGTACAGTATGGAACCTGACGGACAAGGTGCAGGAGATGTCTGGCTGTGTGGTGGTAGTAGTAGTTGGTGGCAGTACAGTATGGCACCTGACGGACAAAGCTCAGGAGATGTCTGGCTGTGTGGTGGTAGTAGTTGATGGCAGCACAGTATGGAACCTGACGGACAAGGTGCAGGACATGTCTGGCTGTGTGGTGGTAGTAGTTGGTGGCAGCACAGTATGGAACCTGACGGACAAGGTGCAGGAGATGTCTGTCTGTGTGGTGGTAGTAGTAGTAGTTGATGGCAGTACAGTATGGAACCTGACGGACAAGGTGCAGGAGATGTCTGGCTGTGCGGTGGTAGTAGTTGGTGGCAGCACAGTATGGAACCTGACGGACAAGGCGCAGGAGATGTCTGGCTGTGTGGTGGTAGTAGTTGGTGGCAGCACAGTATGGAACCTGACAGACAAGGTGCAGGAGATGATGTCTGGCTGTGGTGGTAGTAGTTGGTGGCAGTACAGTATGGAACCTGACGGACAAGGCGCAGGAGATGATGTCTGGCTGTGGTGGTAGTAGTTGGTGGCAGCACAGTATGGAACCTGACGGACAAGGTGCAGGAGATGTCTGGCTGTGTGGTGGTAGTAGTTGATGGCAGTACAGTATGGAACCTGACGGACAAGGTGCAGGAGATGTCTGGCTGTGTGGTGGTAGTAGTAGTTGATGGCAGTACAGTATGGAACCTGAAGGACAAGGTGCAGGAGATGTCTGGCTGTGTTGTGGTAGTAGTTGGTGGCAGCACAGTATGGAACCTGACGGACAAGGCGCAGGAGATGTCTGGCTGTGTGGTGGTAGTAGTTGGTGGCAGCACAGTATGGAACCTGACAGACAAGGCGCAGGAGATGATGTCTGGCTGTGGTGGTAGTAGTTGGTGGCAGTACAGTATGGAACCTGACGGACAAGGCGCAGGAGATGTCTGGCTGTGTGGTAGTAGTAGTTGGTGGCAGTACAGTATGGCACCTGACGGACAAGGTGCAGGAGATGTCTGGCTGTGTGGTAGTAGTAGTTGGTGGCAGTACAGTATGGCACCTGACGGACAAAGCTCAGGAGATGTCTGGCTGTGCGGTGGTAGTAGTTGGTGGCAGTACAGTATGGCACCTGACGGACAAAGCTCAGGAGATGTCTGGCTGTGCGGTGGTAGTAGTTGGTGGCAGTACAGTATGGCACCTGACAGACAAGGTGCAGGAGATGTCTGGCTGTGTGGTGGTAGTAGTTGGTGGCAGCACAGTATGGCACCTGACGGACAAGGTGCAGGAGATGTCTGGCTGTGTGGTAGTAGTAGTAGTTGGTGGCAGCACAGTATGGCACCTGACGGACAAGGTGCAGGAGATGTCTGGCTGTGTGGTGGTAGTAGTTGGTGGCAGCACAGTATGGCACCTGACGGACAAGGTGCAGGAGATGTCTGGCTGTGGTGGTAGTAGTTGGTGGCAGTACAGTATGGCACCTGACAGACAAGGTGCAGGAGATGTCTGGCTGTGGTGGTAGTAGTTGGTGGCAGCACAGTATGGAACCTGACGGACAAGGCGCAGGAGATGTCTGGCTGTGCGGTGGTAGTAGTTGGTGGCAGTACAGTATGGAACCTGACGGACAAGGTGCAGGAGATGTCTGGCTGTGCGGTGGTAGTAGTTGGTGGCAGTACAGTATGGGACATGACGGACAAGGTGCAGGAGATGTCTGGCTGTGTGGGGTTTCAGTGGTGGCAGGAGCGGACATGTTACTAGTGGACGGACCTAGAAATGACATTTCTTAATCAGATCTACCTCTGTCTTTTACCACCCACCAAATCGCAATCTGTGATGAAAGAAACTAATTTCCTGAGCTACAAGCAATATTCAATATTGTACACAGCGCGATGCAAGAAATTGAATTACCACTGAAAATACGTTTTCTCAAATACTCACCAAGCTAGTGTGCGATGATTAGCTGCCGTATAAAATAAATAAATAGAAAAAGCCCATTTTGTCTGTGCACTAAATACAGAGCGCGCGGTCACTAAAGTGTCAGATTTCTTTTGCGCAGATAGATTGAGTGGGGATTTGTGAATGTGATGCAGACCATCAGTGACACGCACCGCCTGTGTAAATGGCTGCTGTGACCCTGCCTGACACACTGTGCAGAAACTGCAGGAGCGACAGTGTAAATGGCTGAGGCTCCCCTCCCTCCCTTAGCACAGTGGGGGTCATTTATCAAACTGGTGTAAAGTACAACTGGCTTAGTTGCCCATAGCAACCAATCAGATTCGTCCTTTCAGTTTACACAGTTCCTTTGGAAAATGAAAGGTGGAATCTGATTGGTTGATATGAGCAACTGAGCCAGTTCTACTTTGCACCAGTTTGATAAATGACCCCGACTATTTTTACTCCCAAAATCTATCTAGCTATTAAAGGTGTTGTTTCATCACAGCCATTGGGGGCATATCACTAGGATATGCCCCCATTGTCTTATAGGTGCTGGTCCTGCACCTATATTGAGAACGGAGCCCCGAAAGTGGTGGGGAGCGCACTGCGCATGCACAGCTGCCCTCCATTCATTTTCTATGGGGCCGCTGCAAATAACTGAGCGCTGCCTCAGCTATTTCCCTTCGGGCCCATAGAAGTGAAGGGGAGCGATAGCCGGTCATTTTCCCTTCTATGGGGAGAGTGCCTGGCGGTGGCCAGACCGGAGTCCTCCAGCCACCACCTTGCGGGGCTCCCGATATAGGTGCGGGTCCTAGCGATATGACCCCATTGTCTGTGATGAGACAACCCCTTTAATCACTCTTCTCGTTAACTCTCTGCTCTGTGGATGTTTTATACTGATTATTAGTATTTTTTTATATTTTCACATATATGACGCCGCCTGGTCTCTTTTTTCTTCCGCACAAGATGGCACCGTTCTGGGTATAGCTGTTGCTGCCAGGTTACGCATTCAGTGCTACAATCAAACATAATAAGGGTCCATTCACACGTCCGTATGTGTTTTGCGGATCCGCAAAACACGGACACCCGCAATGTGCGTTCTGCATTTAGCGGACCTGCACATCGCCGGCACTCTCATAGAAAATGCCTTTTCTTCTCCTCAATTGCGGACAAGAATAGGACATGTTCTATTTTTTTTGAGGAACCGAAGTGCGGATCCATCTTGCAGAAGTGTGAATGGACCCTTAAAGGGGTTATCTCAGACGAAAACAGTCCCATAAGGTGCAGGTCACCGCTGAGGACTGTGATTGGCGATGACACATGATGCTGGTGCAGAAGTAAAAGTGCCAGTCCGGGATCGACACAGACCAAATCCAGCAGCGGGGATCGGGAAATTGTGGTTCTGCTACAGCTAGGGGATCTGTCTTGGTCTCGGATAACCCCTTTAGGACGCGACCATTTTCCAATTTAGTTTTTTACTGCCATAACTTTTTCACAGAGTGCCCCCGCACCGCAAAAAGAGTAGGGCATGCCGTACTTTTTTGCGGTGCGGATTGTCGGATGTGGATTGCAGACCCCATTCAAGTGAATGGGTCCTTCCTCCGAATACAGAAGCCCTACGGTTGCCAGTCCGCAGGACGAGCCCGGCCGTCACACGTTCGTGTGCATGAGCCCTTGTATAGTTTTATGGGTTTTGTTTTTACAGCGTTCCCTATGAGATAAAACTGTCCTGTTCTTTTGGGAAGGTAAGATGACAAATAGCGATTTTGATGTTTTTTTCCCCATTATGCCATTCGCTGAATGGGATAAATATTTTTATATTTTAATAGTATGGGCTTTTTTGCACGCAGTGATAACTATGATGTTTATTTTTTTTATTATGTATTTTAATTTTCTGAAAATAGTGTGATTTGAATTTGTAGATATATATCTATTTTTTGTACACTTTTTTTTTATTTTTTTTTATATCTAGTGCCCCCAGATAACTTGAACAAGCAATCATTAGACTGCTTCTCTCAGTCTCTAATACACGGGCAGGGTCTTCTTTGGAACATAGCTGTGGCAGCCTTGGATCATTCAGGAGCACCAAGGGGTCAGTGGGGGGAGCAGATGCATGGACACATTTCACCAAGGCATCTGAGGGGTTAAATGTGTGCAATCAACATTATCGTCACTCGCATACATAAGCCCCAGGTGTCCGCTGTTGGTACTTGCGAGCGGCCACCGTATTTAAATACACACCCACCAATGTATGGGAAGGGGTTAAAGCACTGTACAATGCAGGGAGTCCCATTGCTCCCATATGCAAAGCTGCAAACTCCTAGCAAAACAGAAGAATGCCAATTTATAAAAAAAAATAGAGAAATAAACAAAGATATATAGAAAACATTTTTTTTTTTTTTGTTCAACAATTACTCTTTAGTAAAAGCAGTAACTTTCACTTAGACGTCTACAGTAGAAAATATATAAAAATAAATATCAGGCATAGAGAACACACTGTACTCCATTTTCCGCTAATTCATGTGGAACACCTAAAGGGATAACAAAGTTTGTAACATCAGTTTTAAAAAATGAGGGGTGTTGTTTCTAAAATGGGGTATTTTATGGGGGGTTTCCAGTACGTAAGCCCCTCAAAATCACTTTATAACTGAATTGGTGCTTTAAAAAAAAATGGTTTTGGAAATTGTTGAAAATTGGAAAAATTGCTTCTAAAATTCTAAGCCTTCTAACGTCCTAAAATAAAATGACATTTACAAAACGATGGCAACATGAAGCAGACATACGGGGAATGTTGATTGATAACCATTTTATGAGGTACTGTACTACTATCTGTCTTAAAGTAGAGACATTCAAATGTAGAAAATTTAGAATTTTTTCTAATTTTTGGCAAAATTTTTGATAATTTTATAAATAAAGGTGAAATATATTGACTCCAATTTACCACTGTCATGAAGTACAATGTGTCACGAGAAAACAATCTCAGAATGACTTGGATAAGTACAAGTGTTCCAAGGTTATTACCACATAAGGTGACACCTGTCAGATTTGCAATAATCAGCCTGGGATCTAAGGTGACAAGTGGCCTCCTTGATTGATTCTTTTAGCTCCCGCACGTGTGACTTGCCAGACAATCCTCCGACTATTACATCTTCACCTGTTCTTCAAGTTGTCTCCCTTCTCAATAGAACTGATTGATCCTTTGTTTTGATGGGTCTATCCTCCGCCTCATCTTCTTGCACCAGTGCACTGAGCTATTATATAAGACGTATAACTACACTTAAATACATGAATAAGAAGTGCAGCGGAAACGCAGCTGCTAGGAGTCCCTTTAGGAGGGAACAAATTACTTGGTTTTGTTGTGAAGCCAGTTGCATTGAAGCAACAAGGGCACAGGGCCCCTTTCAGCGATACTGTGGATGGTACCCAGGTGTAGGAATGCCCGAGTGGTGTAGGGTAGCCTATAATGTCCTTTAATGGTGTTGCACATGTCACGGTGCTCCTACCTGGATACACTGGAACCCCAGGCGTTGGCTCCAATGCAGAAAAAGGGGTAGTAGTAGGAGGATGAAGAATAAATTGAGTCCAGACCTTGTGATGAAGTTGATAATAGCTTTAGGCTACTTTCACACTGGCATTTTGGTTTCCGTTTGTGAGATCCGTTCAGGTCCACAACGGATCCGTTTTGCCCTTAATGCGTTCTGAATGGATAAGGATCCGCTCAGAATGCATCAGTTTGCCTCCGTTCTGTCTCCATTCCGCTTTGGTGTCCGTCTATGGGGACGGATCTGTTTTCTCTGACACAATATGCCAATAGAAAACAGATCCGTCTCCCATTGACTTTCAATGGTGTTCAAGACGGATCCGTCTTGGCTATGTTAAAGATAATACAAACGGATCCATTCTGAACGGATGTAGACGGTTGTATTACCTGAACAGATGCGTTTGTGCAGATCCATGACAGATCTGCACCAAACGCGAGTGTGAAAGTAACCTTACTTGAATAAACTTTTTTTCCGAACGATTGACAGGCTTTGTCTTGGTTTCCAGCAGGCTTCGGCATTAACTGTGACAGGCAAACTCCTCTCTGCTACGTCTGTTGCTCTCTGGCTCTGCTGTGCTGACAAGATAGCTGTAGAAATTAGCTTTAGCTGCAGGCTGTACTTTGCTCTGTAATCTGGTCTGTCTCTAGCTTTGTCCAGGGAACACTTTACTCCTGGCCTCTGAGGCTTCAGGCTTTGGCCTCCTTATCCAGCAGAGCTGAAGGTGCTCAATCTGGCCTAGACAGGGCTCGTCAACTGGGGTAAAACTAGACTGACTCCTCGCTAACTGGTCTCTCCCTCTTAGAAAGAGCTAGAATGGAGAGAAGGGTTCCATTCTAGGTAAAATAGCTCTGCCATTTATGCCGCCATCTGCTGGTGAACCTGGCATATTACATGAAAACATAAACAGTTTTAAATAAAATAGATATGCTCAGTGTGTGGGTCCTGCAATAAATACATGTGATGGCATCAGGTCAACCATAGGAGATAGTAGTGAGGCGCACAGGTGGTAACGGCACTCTGGGGCGTTACAGAAGTAAGGACAACAAAAAAATACTGCTTTCCGAATTGAGAGAAGCGTAAAAGGGACACTGTCAGGCCTTCTGAGCATATTTAGATGCCCTCCTCGGTCTTGTAATAAGTTTCCAATTCATTAGAATTCACTTCGCTGGGCAGTAGAGCAGTGCCCGGCGCAGAATGGAGAGGCTGAAACGGCCTCATAGAAACATAGGGGTCGCAGGCGCGATGTGATCCCGGCGAGTGAGGGTGCCGGGCGCATGCGCGCAGATGATGCTATTGAGGCCGATGACCGTAACTGCGCATGCGTCCCCTATGTTTCAATGAGGTCGCTTCAGCCTCTCTATTCTGCGCCTGCCTCAGGCACTGCTCTACCTCCCAGCGAAGTGAATTCTAATGAGATGGGCGTCTCTAAGGATCCGGCAGTTGGGGCGCGGCTGGGCACAAATGCGGCGCAAAGAACGCCCCTTGGGAACAAAGGACGGTTGATTGACAGGTGATTATAAAGATTATTTTTCACGGTTTAAAATGCGCACAGGGATAATACTTCTATGAATTGGAAACTTATTACAAGACCGAGGAGGGCATCTAAAGATCTAAATATGCTCAGAAGGCCTGACAGTGTCCCTTTAAGATAAGATGCCTTTATTGTCACTGTACAATACAATGTACAATACAATGAAATATTGTTTGGAGCAATCCTAGATGCCATGGACAGAGGAACAAGAACTGACATTTAAACTAAAGCATTACACTAGAAAAAACTAAACATTGCACTAGAAGGCATTACTATTCACAGTTCACAGCATAAATATAGCAAGTGCTTGTGGAAATTTCAAAGAAGAGGCAGCACTCCGGAGTATCAGTAAAAACGACCCACTTTATTTCCCCTGTGCAACGTTTCAACTGCTCCTTGCAGTCTTTTTCAAGCAAGTGCTTGTGAGTATATATAATAATATATATATACATATATACACTGATTCAGACACCACTGCAGACAAGAGATCATCATGGGGTCATGAATGCAGCAGTCACTTTCAGTCTGTGGTAGTTTCTATCCGAGGAAGGGGCAATAATCTCTGAGCATTTAGGAGACTGATTGCTTTGGGGTAGACGCTGTTCTTCAGCCTAGTGGTGCGGGCATGTAGGGCTCTAAGACGCCTACCAGAGGGTAGGGGAGTGAAAAGGCTGTGGCCGCGGTGAGTTGGATCCCCGCAGATAATTTTTGCCCTGTTGCTGCAGCGAGCAGTGAAGATGTCTTCCAGTGATGGTAACTGAGTACCAGGGATTCTGCCAGCCATTCTGATGATGCGCTAAAGCGAGTCCATCTTGTGCATATTACAATATTCATGGCTGATAGTCCACAACTCTGTAGCAGCAAGACCCCGAGATGATGTGAAAGCTCCATCGACTAAGATGCTAAAAAATCAACTATTTTTCCAAAAGACAAAAAGCCCAATCGCCTGAAAGAGAAAGAAAGAAAAAAAAGTCAAACAAGATGTTAGGTAAAAAATAAAACTCACAAAAAAAAGATAAAAATTATAAAAAAAAACATCCTGCATGATGTAATAAATGAACATGTGGATGAGCATTAGGGCTGCAGCTAACGATTATTTGAATAATCGACTAGTTGTCGATAATTTCATCGATTAATCGGGAAAAAACACACCAAAATGACAAACAAAAAAAAAGGGGTTTATATAGGATTTTACTTGGAAAATTATGTTCAAAGACCATATTAAAACAAATTGTGGATGGCACTGTGATGGCGAGGGGGCATCCGTGGATGGCACTGTGATGGCGAGGGGGCATCCGTGGATGGCACTGTGATGGCGAGGGGGCATCCGTGGATGGCACTGTGATGGCGAGGGGGCATCCGTGGATGGCACTGTGATGGCGAGGGGGCATCCGTGGATGGCACTGTGATGGCGAGGGGGATCTGTGCACTGTGATGGCGATGGGGACCTGTGGATGACACTGTATAGCATCTCAGTGTCCTCCACAGATCCCCCTCCCCATAACAGTGCCATACACAGATCCCCCTCCCCATAACAGCCCCGGCCCCGCCGCTCACAGCAGTATTCCTTAACTGGCAGTAACTTACTTTAAATCAGCGCATTTTTATTTCCTAACAATGAAGCTCCAGTAACAGGCAGAGCGGGCGGCAGCGTAACGTCACTTACTCACGTGACGCGCCTGCTCCGCCCACTTTATGAATGGAGAAGGCGCGTCACGTGAGTGAGTTACGTTACTCCGCCTCCGGCTCTGCCTGTTACTGGAGCTTCATTGTAAGGTAATAAAGATGCGCCGATTTAAAGTTCAAGGACCCGCAGGTATAGCGCCTGACCGCCCGCATAGCAACGAATCGGCCGATTATTCGATAACGTTGCTTAATCGTTGCAGCCCTAATGAGCATGGCTACATGGATAAAAGAAAAGTTATGGAAAATAATGCACTAATAAACACAATAGATGCAAACATTATATAGGGACTAAGCCCTCACTCTTGGTTAGGTGGTACATATAGCTGTGCGCGCTCTTCTCATCATTGGATGCTTGATGCTCAGAGGTGACTAGGAGCAGCACACTAGATGTCCAGGGTCTGCTCTCCTGAATGTAGATGCCCATAAGGCATAGGTAGGTTTAGAGTAGGACCTGCCTGACTGAGACCACCTTGGCGCTGTAGGCGGGCAGAGATGTGTTTTGATCAAAATATATTGGCTGAGAGTCAGACTTTATCCCATCAGAGTGAGGGCTTAGTCCATATATAATGTTTGCAAAAAATAAATAAAAATTATAATTTTCTCATGGTAAGATAGGACCCCCACTGTTCAAAAGAATAGGGGTCCCGGAATGACATGCATCTCTATGGGACTGTGAAGATAGCTGAGCACTGTATTCTTCAGAGGAGCCACAGCTGACTAGAGCGGCAGCACGCATGTACGACCATGGATCCATTCACTCCGGGCTCCCTACTCTTGAGATCAGGGTTCTCAGCGCTCATGACCTCACTGATCAAATACGTATCGCCTATTCTGTGAATGCGACAACCCCTTTAAGAATTCTTTCACACCGGCGTTCATCTTTTCCGGCAGTAGAACAGCCTGCCGGATCCGTACTACAGTATATTCACTATAATGGGGAGAGGCGTAGATCGAGAGGCGGCCGGACAAATACCGCTGCACGCAGCCTGCCAGAGAAGATAACCGCTAGTGTGAAACTGACCTAAACACCTGTTATTCCTCAGATCAATGTATGAATAAGGCTGAGTTTATATCATCGTTATTCTTCTGTTATTCTGATCAGTCAAGAGAACAAAAAATAAAATAAACGGATCCCGTACATCAGTAATGCACATGTTGCATCAATTTCCGCCAGATCCATTATTTTAGATGGACAAAAAAATTAATAAAAATAGTACGGCAAGCATAGTCAGTCTAAAAATACGGATCTCAGGCGGAAATGGCTCTAAGGGATGTAAAATGTGCATAACAGGACAGCACGGGATCCGTTTTTTTTTTCCATTATTTTTCTGTTCTTCTGACAAATCAGAAGAATGTAAAAATAACGGCGATATGAACTCTCCGTAAGTTAACAAGCAGGTGTTACTATTCTCCATACCAGAGAGGTCTATCCCAACACAGTCTGGGACAGTAATGACACCCCCCACCCTAACTGGTAACGGCTATGTATTTAAAAAAAATAATTAGGAGGAATAACAGAGGAACACAATATAGAGAAAGGATGTTTCAGAACGGTCGTTTCATAAAAATATTAATAATAATAATAAAGTATTTATTAAATCGGATGTTTGCGGAGATGACGCGTGCAGTGCACACATGCCATCTTCCCGTCTCTCTTCCTGCTCACAGCTGCTGCTATGTCTATGGCAAATAGATGCAGGGTCTGTACTTCTCATCCCATCATTCCTGCGGGAGCCCTAGACTAGACCCTAACGATACAGAAGAATAGTAACTCACCGCCAGAAGTGAGATGCAAAGGACTGGTAGGATGAAGAATCTCGATCTACGCTCTCTGTCCTGGAGAAGTATTACCTCTGTAATAGAAGAGATATAATATGGATAAAATATTACAACACACACCAAGAACACACTATATATCAGGGATCAGCAACCACCGGCGCTCCAGCTGTTCTGAAACTACAACTCCCAGAATCCTCCTTTCACTTCTTTGGGAGTTACAACAGCAGCCTAGTAAGTTTGCATACTGGGAGTTGTAGTTTCACAGCAGCTGGAGTGCCGAAGGTTGCTAATCCCTGCACTATATACACCAATAACGCACTATATACAATACATGCCAATAACACACAATATACACCAATAACGCACTATATACAATACATGCCAATAACACACAATATACACCAATAACGCACTATATACAATACATGCCAATAACACACAATATACACCAATAACACACTATATACACCAATAACGCACTATATACAATACATGCCAATAACACACAATATACACCAATAACGCACTATATACAATACATGCCAATAACACACAATATACACCAATAACGCACTATATACAATACATGCCAATAACACACAATATACACCAATAACACACTATATACACCAATAACACACTATATACACCAATAACACACTATATACACCAATAACACACTATATACACTATATTATATACAACAACAATATACACCAATAACACACTATATACACCAATAACACACTATATACACCAATAACACACTATATACACCAATAACACACTATATACACCAATAACACACTATATACACTATATTATATACAACAACAATATACACCAATAACACACTATATACACCAATAACACACTATATACACCAATAACACACTATATACACCAATAACACACTATATACAATATACACCAATAACGCCTCTTTCACACGAGCGTGACGGATTAGGTCCGGATGCGTTCAGTGAAACTCGCACCATTTTGCAAGCACGTTCAGTCAGTTTTGTCTGCGATTGCGTTCAGTTTTTACCGCGCGGGTGCAATGTGTTTTGATGTGTTTTTCACGCGCGTGATAAAAAACTGAAGGTTTACAAACAACATCTCCTAGCAACCATCAGTGAAAAACGCATTGTATCTGCACTTGCTTCCGGATGCAATGCGTTTTTCACTGAAGCCCCATTCACTTCTATGGGGCCAGGGCTGCGTGAAAAACACAGAATATAGAACATGCTGCGCTATTCACGCAACGCAGAACTGATGTGTGAAAAACAACGCTCATGTACACAGACCCATTGAAATGAATAGGTCAGGATTCAGTGCGGGTGCTGTGCGTTCACATCTCGCATTGCACCCGCGCGGAAAACTCACTCGTGTGAAAGGGGCCTAACAGCTACCTGGCACACACAGAACAATACTCGTATAGCACCAGCATGTTCCACAGCGCTGTACAGACATTGTGGTCACCGACACATCAGTGCATGTGTCTCCAGCCATGTCCGGTGCCGCATGCCTCCCATAGAGGTGGACACGGGCCATCACAAGCTCTCTACAAAGGGAGAAAGGGCCCCCATAAACCTTTCCTCCAAACTCCCCATGCCATAGGTGCTGCAGTTATCAGGGACCCTGGTTTATACTGAGGTTATTAGCCCAGCATCCACCAGAAGCCATAGTCCATTCCCCCCCCCCCCCCCCCCCAAGAGGAGGAAGCTGGGGCTGCGGTGGATGAGGAGCCTGATGGCTACCTCTCGTCTCCTAGGGGCACCGAACCCTGAACAAGCTTGTGATGAACAGACGTGCAAAGTGAACGCAGTGAAGAAGAAGAAAGGACGTGCATCGTGTGATGACGGCCCAGACCCCAATTACAGGAGTTCCTCGGTAGTGGTCATAGCCTGAAGGCAAAGCAAATAGAGGTGTAAGTGCTCAAAAGTGAGGTGCCTGCAAATGTGTCACCGGTCAGTGGGATCCCACCCCAGGGTCACCACTCCGGGGCACTTCTGTAGCTTGTCCTTCAGGCTGACCTCATGGCTCTGATTAGGACGTCTCAGATCTTCTACAAGTAACCATACATCTTGGAGCGCTGTGAATCACAAACTGGATGCCGGGCAGGTTCTCACCCAGTAAGCCGAGGTATATTCCAATAGAGGGCGGTCTGTTTTCTGTGGATTTTTATCTCTGCATGACCATATACAATAGACCTCTCCTTAAAGGGAGTCTGTCAGCACATTTGCCCCTTTTTAACAGTTCCCATAGCCTTCCTTGGTCGGGGCATGCGAATAAGCTACTGCGATGCCGTGCCAGCAGAAGTCATCGCGTAGGCGCGGCATCTTGCTGAGGGGGAGAGAAAACAGATGGACGGGCAGAGGAAGAGGCTGGGGGGGGGTGATAAGAGCCGAAGAGGCAGAGCTGCCTGGGCACCAACGCGGTGGACGCCGCCCTGGGCACTTGCGAGCCCTCATTTACATATGCATCAAAGTTGGCTTTTGGCAGTTTTACAAGTCCACAAAAGCATATAAAGGTATCGTTTTAATCATCTGTGTTGCGGCTACAGCGCTATGGGAACTGTTAAAAAGGGGCAAATGTGCTGACAGACTCCCTTTAAGGCCCCATATACATGTTCATATCCTTGGCCAAACATACAAGGATCGAAGAGTTGAAATCTTTATCAGTCTCATGAAAATCTGCAGGTTTGACTCATACACAGGGGTGTGGAATTCCTATCGCCCGACGCCCGGGACATGCAGTTCCAGGCGCCGGGCAGGTAGTTTGTGCAGGCAGCTTAGCCCTGCAGGCAAGTAGCAGGACTAGGGTTGCGCCGTGTTTTCCTCTAATACACAGCCCGATGCAGCAAGTCCGGGCTGCTTACCGCAGTGTTATCAGCGCTCCTGTGCAGGCCGGAAGTTGGGCGCCACGGGCCGGAAGTCAGCTCCCAGCGGAGGCACACGTTAGTCAGCGGCTGTAGTAGGAGCTCCTGTCATGGTGGCAGCCCGTGCCGTGATAGATAGCCCAGCAGGTAGTGTGTGTGGTGACTGCTCTGGGTCAGCTATGCTCTGCTGTCAGGCTGCCGCTCTGCTTCTTCTCCCTGGCATTGAAGTGTCAATAGGAGTGCTGCCAGGTTCCAACTTCCAGCCACTCACCCTCCATGAATAGGTGGGGGGGGGGGGGACTGCCCCAGTATGGCATGTACATTAAAGGGATTCACTTAAATATGGTTTTGATTTAAAATTACTTTTTTGATCAGGACAAGTAGATTGTCATGAGGGACAAGTAGATTGAGACCCCGCTTTAGTCCTTCGACAAGTAGTTTTTTATTTTTTTATTTCCACACCCCTGATACACATCTAATGCGTATGGACAGCTTAAAAGGGGTTTTCCTGAAAGTTCAATACTGATGGCCTATCCTCACGATAGGTGATCAATATCTAATAGGCGGACAGCACTGAGCTGAAGAAGCCACTGGTGAGTACTGTGAGCTCACAGCGCCATACATTGTACAGTGGCTGTGCTTGGTATTGCAGCCAAGACTCCTTCAGTTCCATGAGACTGAGCCTCACACAGGCCATGTGACCAAAGAACGTGACATCACTGGCCTAGGAAGAGACCACAGCGATCACCAGCTGATCAGTGGGACTGCCAGGAGTCTGACCCCCACCGATCAGATATTAATGACCTATCCTGCGACTAGATAATATTACACTCTTAGAAAATACCTTTAAAGGGGCGGTCTGCTGAGTGTATTTGTTTGGCTCGGCTTATAGCGTCCATACAGTTGACCAGACAACCCCTTACAAGTGTGTTCTGGATGTACCTTACCTGAACAGCTGCCGAAGACAAAGTACAAGAGATTCCAGGAAAGCAAGAGAAGACAATGCCATAGAATTAGTTTGTGACAACAGAATAGGCGCTCAGTCCACGTGCACACATGGTTTGCCCTGCCCTGTACATACGGCAGAGGCTGCGCCTGGTGCTGCAGCATTCACACTGCCTGGGCGCACCAGGAAAGCGCATTGTGCTGAACTATTTCTGCCCGTTACTAGCTGAGAAAGGATTTCTGCCCGTTACTAGCACTCACCATGAGAAAGGATTTCTGCCCCAAATTTAAAAGGGACACTGACAGGCCCAAAAAGCATATTTAAGTGTGTGTGTATATATATATAAAAAACTGTACAGGTCATATAAAGTGTATTAGAATCATCTAAGTATCCCCCCTGTCCACCTTATAAATACAGTAAAAAGAAGTTTTATAACCTGCTTTCATCGTGTTCAATCTGCCCAAGGGGCGGTGTTTCATCTCAACTTGCGCCCAGCCAGCCTCGCCACAACTGCCGTCTGAAGCGCCGCCCAGCTAATCAATATTCACTTCGCTGGGCGGCTACTCTGAAGCGCTGCTGTGCCCGGCGCATGCGCATTAAGCAGAGGCTGCATCGGCCTCTGGGAATCAGACTGTGCGCAGGCGCGATGCGATCCCGGCCAGTGAGGGTGCCGGGCGCATGCGCTGAAGATGGCCGGGGACACTAGTAGCCGCCCAGCGAAGTGAATATTGATTAGCTGGGCGGCGCTTCAGACGGCAGTTGTGGCGAGGCTGGCTGGGCGCAAGTTGAGATGAAACACCGCCCCTTGGGCAGATTGAACACGATGAGAGCAGGTTATAAAACTTCTTTTTACTGTATTTATAAGGTGGACAGGGGGGATACTTAGATGATTCTAATACACTTTATAAGACCTGTACTGTCATATATATATATATATATATACCTAAATATGCTTTTTGGGCCTGTCAGTGTCCCTTTAAATGTAACGATCACTTCTATATTTTTTTACATTAGTCCACAATTCTGTATAAATGAATTTTACACTTAATAACCAGATATTTTTCCTTTGGGCTTCTCTGTGTTCGAGTGGCCATAACTATTTTTTTCAATGACATGACTGTAGAAGGCCTTGTTTTCTATGGTTCCATTGATGGTCACAACATTCTCACACCCCACTAGTATCCAGGCGTCATGCTCCCCAGTAAAGGATCGCACTCAAGAAAACTTACCTGACGGGGTCAGGACATAGAGGTTGGTGACCTTCCTCGAGAGAATGAGTGTCTGATTGCTGGGCCGGCCTCCGCCATCGGCCCATATCACTTTGGTAATGTTCGGGTACATGACGACCCCCAAAAGATTGGATTTTCCATTGAGATCTAGACAGGAAGCAGAAAAAGTCATTACATAAAAGTGCTATAAGAAAAATACACCGCGCCGAAGTCTGGCAAACAGGCCCGTGCAGCCTTCTCGGAAAATATTAAAGGGGTGTTCCCGTCAGAAACGCTTATCCACTGGATCGGTGACAAACGCTACATTCCATCAATACCTCAGATTGCAGGGGGTGTGCAGACCACTAGTCTAGGGGCAAAGAGGGACCAGGATCTTCTCTCCTGGTGATCGGCTTGGACCACATGTCAGAAGCAAAAGTATTCAGTACCTGAGAAGTAACTATTATCAATCATGATCAGAACATTGTTCAGATGGTTAAAGGGAGTCTGTCACCACATTTGCGCATATTAGACAGATCCAATAGCGTTATATGTGCCACCCAGAAGTTAAAAACTGTACTTTTGTTGCAGATACCGGAGTCTTCTTTCAGCCAAAAATGAACTTTGAAGATTCTGTAAATGCGCCCTCTCAAGTGCCCAGGGCGGCGTCTCAATCTTCCGAGCCCAAGACCGGACCTCCCCAACGGCTCATAACCCCGCCCGCCGTGTGCCTCTGCCCGCCCACTCTACTCCTCTCTCCTTTTCCACTGCGCCCGCTATGAATTTGACCGCACAGCCACAGTGGAAAAGGAGAGAGGAGGAGAGTGGGCGGGCAGAGGCACACGGAGGGCGGGGTTATGAGCCTTTGGGGAGGTCCGGTCTTGGGCTCGGAAGATTGAGACGCCGCCCTGGGCACTTGAGAGGGCGCATTTACAGAATCTTCAAAGTTCATTTTTGGCTGAAAGAAGACTCCGGTATCTGCAACAAAAGTACAGTTTTTAACTTCTGGGTGGCACATATAACGCTATTGGATCAGTCTAATATGCTCAAATGTGGTGACAGACTCCCTTTAACGACTGTATCCATAGCAAAATCACCTGAATACTGGGGGGCAGGAATAGTTACCAGGGGAGATCAGCTGAATAGTGGGGGGGGGGGGCAGGAATGGGAACCAGGGGATCATGTGAATAGTTGGGGGCCAGGAATGGTAACCAGGGGGGGGGGGGGGGAATCACGTAAATAGTTGGAGCCCAGAATGGGAACATGGGGGGGAGAAAATCACGTGAATAGTTGGGGGCTAGGAATAGGATCCAGGGTGGAAGGGGCAGTCTCTGATTAGGAGGGAAGATGTGAAGGTAGCAGGCGATGTTCTTTTTGTATTCATTGTCTTCTGGACAATTCTCACATCTGCGAATCTGGAATTAAATTCAATTTTTTTCCGATTGAAGGATTTTTTTATGGGACGTTGCTCTGATTTTAATCCTAGGACTTACCGTTTATGGGAGTAATATTTTTGCTGTCCGCACTGACTAGATTGGAGACATGAACTGTGAACGAGGCAGTGATGTTGTTCGGAACGGTGAGTGTCCAGTTATCATGGCTCAGCCAGCTCCCGTCTCTCAGGTCTTCTCCATCCATGGTCCAGTTAACTGCATCCGGTTCTCCATCACAGACAACAGTAAAAGATAGAGTTGCCCCCGTGTCGTTCCGGGATAGCTCCTTGATCCAGACAAGATCTAGAAGGAGGAAAAACGGTTCTTTAGTTTATTTCACTGATTCACATGCCTTACTGGCGCCATTGCTACGCAGTATACCGTCGGTACGTCACATGACCACTGTGGCTGTGTCAGGTGCACTCACCATGAACCTCATATCTGATCTGGCGGTATAATTCTCTAAGCCCATTGCCGTTCCTGTATTCCAGAGTATAAATGCCGCCATCCCTCTTGGTTATATTGCTTATGGTGACCCGTCCGGTGGATTCATTCACACTGACCCTTCCTTCATACTTATCAGGTATAAGATAACTGTAATTGCAGGGGATGTGGATGGCCACATGATCATGATGGATCTTGTAGAGTGCGTTCAGTTTGCACGGCTTAAAAGAAAATGTTATATTCGAGCCGATGGCGACGCGATTGACTTCATGGCTTTGTATCAATGTGAAGCCGATAAATAGTAGAAGACCTGAAAAATAAGGAAAAATAATTATAGCTACAACGCATCTACATATATTCTAGAGAGAGAGCATAATCTATAAGGGTCCATTCACACGTCCGTGGTGTATCCGCAATACACCGGGCCGCTCATCGCCGGAACTGCCTGCCGGATCCTGAAATCCGTGTGCAAACGCATAGCACTTGTAGAGGGATCCAGATGCGAATCCGTCTAACAAACGCAATGAAACACCAGATCCGTCTCTCCGGTTGTAATCCGGAAAAAAAGATCCGATATTATTATATTTTTTTTGCATTTTTAAAAGTCTGCGCATGCACAGACCGGAAAACCGGATGCGTTTTTCCGGAACACTTGGTGCTGGATCCGGCATTAATGCATTTTTTAAATGGAAACTAATGGCGGATCTGGCATTTTGGACTGAGAAAATACCGCAGCATGCGAAGGACGGATCCGGCCAAATACCATAAGAGTGACTGAACTGAAGACATCCTGAACGGATTGCTCTCTATTCAGAATGCATGGGGATAAAACGGAAACGTTTTTTCCCGGTATTGAGCCCCTAGGACGGAATTCAATACCGGAAAACTTTAACGCAAGTGTGAAAGTACCCTAAGGGGTTAAAAGTATATTAGTTTAGTCCAATCCATCCAAAAGATATAAGTATACCCGCTAACCACCCAATTCACAGTGCATGCTTGTACTTGTAGTCCGCTCACATATAGTGTTGAGCGAACTTGTATTTTAAGTTCGGCGTCTAAAGTTCGGGTTATCGAAGAATCGCGTTATGGATTCTAAATTCCGTTATGGTCCGTGGTAGCGGAATCCATAACTAGAGATGAGCGAACTTCTGTTTTAAGTTCGGCGTCTAAAGTTCGGCTTCCGGTTAGCGGAGAATCCCGATCTGGATCCGGATATGAATTCCGACTTCCATTGTGGTCCGTGGTAGCGGAATCAATAATCGGCCATTATTGATTCCGCTACCACGGACCACAACGGAAGTCGGAATTCATATCCGGATCCAGATCGGGATTCTCCTCTAACCGGAAGCCGAACTTTAGACGCCGAACTTAAAACAGAAGTTCGCTCATCTCTATCCATAACGGGATAGTTCGATAACCCGAACTTAAAACACAAGTTCGCTCAACACTACCTCACATAGTGTCTGGCGGTGCTTTACATGTCATAGGAAAAGGTGCAGATTGTTAAAAAGGACATAGGAACAGAACACACTACATACAACATAAAAAGGGGTTGTGCGGCACCGGACATATCCCCGTCTTACCCCTCCTGCCCCCCAGACATGAGCGTCCGGGTATTTCATGCGCCAATGCCTTCCTCTGCCCTGTGCTAGGCGGAGGCTTCTGCCCAAAAGTGAGCCTGGTGACCGGCACTAATGGGAAAGATGTAAAACAGCTAGGGCAGCGCTAAAGCCCGGGGCCCCCACCTATGACGAGAGCGGGGCGCCCCCACCTATGTCTGCAATGGTCTATCAAATCATCCGGATGTCCCCACAGCGGGTGCACGTCCCATCCCTTAGTTCATGTGAAGGGTTAATACCTGTGCGGGTGAGGAGCATCGTTAAAGACGAAATGTTGGGGTGCAGAAAACAGGGAGTGTCTCTAGTGCACGTCGCACTCGGAAGTGACGAGGGTAGAGAAATCTCACGAGGTAGGGAAATGTAACGGAACACGTCACTTCCGCTATAGACTTTCGGCAGAACACCGGCTCCACTTGTAGTCTAGCAGCAGCCAAGAATTGCAATATGTGCGCATGCGTGCCTAGTACGGAGGCCCGCACCATCCAGAACTTCGGTAAAAGTGGCACCTTTTTACCGTCGTTCTTTATACCAATATATGAGAGTATGTCTCGTTAGAGGCTGTGAGGCTGGAGCCTCCACCACAGTGTTTAGGAAGGAGAGAAATCGGCTTTTCTGAATCATCCAACCCGGCAGGTGTAACTCCAGCCTACGGCTCATGTGGCATCAGCTCCTGTCCTCCCCCGTGACCTTCCGCAGCCCCGCAGAAATATACACATCCTAGTCTTCTCCGTTTTGTGGAGCACAACACGGATACAGCCCCTTATGGCAGGACCCGTCTATGTCAAGGGCATGGTGTGTCGCATTATTATTGCTGCTGGGACACTATAGAGGGGTATTATTATTACTGGGACACTACAGAGGGGTATTATTATTACTGGGACACTATAGAGGGGTATTATTATTACTGGGGCACTATAGAGGGACATTATTATTACTGGGACACTATAGAGGGGTATTATTATTACTGGGACACTATAGAGGGGTATTATTACTGGGACACTATAGAGGGGCATTATTGATACTGGGACACTATAGAGGGGTATTATTATTATTACTGGGACACTATAGAGGGGTATTATTATTGCTGGGACACTACAGAGGGGTATTATTATTACTGGGACACTATAGAGGGGTATTATTATTACTGGGACACTATAGAGGGGTATTATTATTACTGGGGCACTATAGAGGGACATTATTATTACTGGGACACTATAGAGGGGTATTATTATTACTGGGACACTATAGAGGGGTATTATTACTGGGACACTATAGAGGGGCATTATTGATACTGGGACACTATAGAGGGGTATTATTATTATTACTGGGACACTATAGAGGGGTATTATTACTGGGACACTATAGAGGGGTATTATTATTGGGACACTATAGAGGGGTATTATTATTATTGCTGGGACACTATAGAGCAGGGGTGCACAAACTTAAAATGGTATTACCAACTGAACTACTGTATTTATGGCATATTGAACATACAGTATATACCATAAATGTCTATTTACACTTCTAGGACTCCCATCTAATGGGAAGAATACATGAAAGATACATATGAGCATTCACAAGACATAGAGATACATGTCTTTTCCCAGATGGTTGAGGGCCGCACAGAATGGTATCGAGGGCCGCATGTGGCCCCCGGGCCGCAGGTTGTGCACCCCTGCTATAGAGGGACATTATTATTACTGGGACACTATAGAGGGGTATTACTGGGACACTATAGAGGGGTATTATTATTACTGGGGCACTATAGAGGGACATTATTATTACTGGGGCACTATAGAGGGACATTATTATTACTGGGACACTATAGAGGGACATTATTATTACTGGGACACTATAGAGGGGTATTATTATTATTGCTGGGACACTATAGAGGGGTATTATTACTGGGACACTATAGAGGGGCATTATTGATACTGGGACACTATAGAGGGGTATTATTATTACTGGGACACTATAGAGGGGTATTATTACTGGGACACTATAGAGGGGTATTATTATTACTGGGACACTATAGAGGGGTATTATTACTGGGACACTATAGAGGGGTATTATTACTGGGACACTATAGAGGGGTATTATTACTGGGACACTAGAGGGGTATTATTACTGGGACACTATAGAGGGGTATTATTACTGGGGCACTATAGAGGGGTATTATTATTACTGGGGCACTATAGAGGGACATTATTATTACTGGGGCACTATAGAGGGGTATTATTACTGGGGCACTATAGAGGGGTATTATTACTGGGGCACTATAGAGGGGTATTATTACTGGGACACTATAGAGGGGTATTATTATTATTGCTGGGACACTATAGAGGGGTATTATTACTGGGACACTATAGAGGGGCATTATTGATACTGGGACACTATAGAGGGGTATTATTATTACTGGGACACTATAGAGGGGTATTATTACTGGGACACTATAGAGGGGTATTATTATTACTGGGACACTATAGAGGGGTATTATTACTGGGACACTAGAGGGGTATTATTACTGGGACACTAGAGGGTATTATTACTGGGACACTATAGAGGGGTATTATTACTGGGGCACTATAGAGGGGTATTATTATTACTGGGGCACTATAGAGGGACATTATTATTACTGGGGCACTATAGAGGGACATTATTATTACTGGGGCACTATAGAGGGACATTATTATTACTGGGGCACTATAGAGGGGTATTATTACTGGGGCACTATAGAGGGGTATTATTACTGGGACACTATAGAGGGGTATTATTACTGGGACACTATAGAGGGGTAATTATTACTGGGACACTATAGAGGGGTATTATTACTGGGACACTATAGAGGGGTATTATTACTGGGACACTATAGAGGGGTATTATTACTGGGACACTATAGAGGGGTATTATTACTGGGACACTATAGAGGGGCATTATTACTGGGACACTATAGAGGGGCATTATTACTGGGACACTATAGAGGGGCATTATTATTACTGGGACACTATAGAGGGGTATTATTATTACTGGGACACTATAGAGGGGTATTATTATTACTGGGACACTATAGAGGGGCATTATTATTACTGGGACACTATAGAGGGGTATTATTATTACTGGGACACTATAGAGGGGTATTATTACTGGGACACTATAGAGGGGCATTATTATTACTGGGACACTATAGAGGGGTATTATTATTACTGGGACACTATAGAGGGGTATTATTATTACTGGGACACTATAGAGGGGCATTATTATTACTGGGACACTATAGAGGGGTATTATTACTGGGACACTATAGAGGGGTATTATTATTGGGACACTATAGAGGGGTATTATTATTATTGCTGGGACACTATAGAGCAGGGGTGCACAAACTTAAAATGGTATTACCAACTGAACTACTGTATTTATGGCATATTGAACATACAGTATATACCATAAATGTCTATTTACACTTCTAGGACTCCCATCTAATGGGAAGAATACATGAAAGATACATATGAGCATTCACAAGACATAGAGATACATGTCTTTTCCCAGATGGTTGAGGGCCGCACAGAATGGTATCGAGGGCCGCATGTGGCCCCCGGGCCGCAGGTTGTGCACCCCTGCTATAGAGGGACATTATTATTACTGGGACACTATAGAGGGGTATTACTGGGACACTATAGAGGGGTATTATTATTACTGGGGCACTATAGAGGGACATTATTATTACTGGGGCACTATAGAGGGGTATTATTACTGGGACACTATAGAGGGGTATTATTATTATTGCTGGGACACTATAGAGGGGCATTATTGATACTGGGACACTATAGAGGGGTATTATTATTATTACTGGGACACTATAGAGGGGTATTATTATTACTGGGACACTATAGAGGGGTATTATTATTACTGGGACACTATAGAGGGGCATTATTATTACTGGGACACTATAGAGGGGTATTATTACTGGGACACTATAGAGGGGTATTATTATTATTACTGGGACACTATAGAGGGGTATTATTACTGGGACACTAGAGGGGTATTATTACTGGGACACTAGAGGGGTATTATTACTGGGACACTATAGAGGGGTATTATTACTGGGGCACTATAGAGGGGTATTATTATTACTGGGGCACTATAGAGGGACATTATTATTACTGGGGCACTATAGAGGGACATTATTATTACTGGGGCACTATAGAGGGACATTATTACTGGGGCACTATAGAGGGGTATTATTACTGGGGCACTATAGAGGGGTATTATTACTGGGACACTATAGAGGGGTATTATTACTGGGACACTATAGAGGGGTATTATTACTGGGACACTATAGAGGGGTATTATTACTGGGACACTATAGAGGGGTATTATTACTGGGACACTATAGAGGGGTATTATTACTGGGACACTATAGAGGGGTATTATTACTGGGACACTATAGAGGGGTATTATTACTGGGACACTATAGAGGGGTATTATTACTGGGACACTATAGAGGGGCATTATTATTACTGGGACACTATAGAGGGGTATTATTATTACTGGGACACTATAGAGGGGTATTATTATTACTGGGACACTATAGAGGGGTATTATTATTACTGGGACACTATAGAGGGGCATTATTATTACTGGGACACTATAGAGGGGTATTATTATTACTGGGACACTATAGAGGGGCATTATTATTACTGGGACACTATAGAGGGGCATTATTATTACTGGGACACTATAGAGGGGTATTATTATTACTGGGACACTATAGAGGGACATTATTATTACTGGGACACTATAGAGGGACATTATTATTACTGGGGCACTATAGAGGGACATTATTATTACTGGGGCACTATAGAGGGACATTATTATTACTGGGGCACTATAGAGGGACATTATTATTACTGGGGCACTATAGAGGGGTATTATTACTGGGACACTATAGAGGGGTATTATTATTATTGCTGGGACACTATAGAGGGGTATTATTACTGGGACACTATAGAGGGGCATTATTGATACTGGGACACTATAGAGGGGTATTATTATTATTACTGGGACACTATAGAGGGGTATTATTATTATTACTGGGACACTATAGAGGGGTATTATTATTACTGGGACACTATAGAGGGGTATTATTATTATTACTGGGACACTATAGAGGGGTATTATTATTACTGGGACACTATAGAGGGGTATTATTATTACTGGGACACTATAGAGGGGTATTATTACTGGGACACTATAGGGGGGTATTATTACTGGGACACTATAGAGGGGTATTATTACTGGGACACTAGAGGGGTATTATTACTGGGACACTATAGAGGGGTATTATTACTGGGACACTATAGAGGGGTATTACTGGGACACTATAGAGGGGTATTATTACTGGGGCACTATAGAGGGACATTATTATTACTGGGGCACTATAGAGGGACATTATTATTACTGGGGCACTATAGAGGGGTATTATTACTGGGGCACTATAGAGGGGTATTATTACTGGGGCACTATAGAGGGGTATTATTATTATTGCTGGGACACTATAGAGGGGTATTATTACTGGGGCACTATAGAGGGGTATTATTATTATTGCTGGGACACTATAGAGGGGTATTATTATTACTGGGGCACTATAGAGGGGTATTATTACTGGGACACTATAGAGGGGTATTATTACTGGGGCACTATAGAGGGGTATTATTATTACTGGGGCACTATAGAGGGGTATTATTACTGGGACACTAGAGGGGTATTATTACTGGGACACTAGAGGGGTATTATTACTGGGACACTATAGAGGGGTATTATTACTGGGGCACTATAGAGGGGTATTATTATTACTGGGGCACTATAGAGGGACATTATTATTACTGGGGCACTATAGAGGGACATTATTATTACTGGGGCACTATAGAGGGACATTATTACTGGGGCACTATAGAGGGGTATTATTACTGGGGCACTATAGAGGGGTATTATTACTGGGACACTATAGAGGGGTATTATTACTGGGACACTATAGAGGGGTATTATTACTGGGACACTATAGAGGGGTATTATTATTATTGCTGGGACACTATAGAGGGGTATTATTACTGGGACACTATAGAGGGGCATTATTGATACTGGGACACTATAGAGGGGTATTATTATTATTACTGGGGCACTATAGAGGGGTATTATTATTATTGCTGGCACTATAGAGGTATTATTATTACTGGGGCACTATAGAGGGGTATTATTACTGGGACACTATAGAGGGGTATTATTACTGGGGCACTATAGAGGGGTATTATTATTACTGGGGCACTATAGAGGGGTATTATTACTGGGACACTATAGAGGGGTATTATTACTGGGGCACTATAGAGGGGTATTATTATTATTGCTGGCACTATAGAGGGGTATTATTATTATTGCTGGCACTATAGAGGGGTAGTATTATTGCTGGGACACTATAGAGGGGTATTATTATTACTGGGACACTATAGAGGGACATTATTACTGGGGCACTATAGAGGGGTATTATTATTGCTGGGACACTATAGAGGGGTATTATTATTACTGGGACACTATAGAGGGACATTATTATTACTGGGGCACTATAGAGGGGTATTATTACTGGGACACTATAGAGGGGTATTATTACTGGGACACTATAGAGGGGCATTATTGATACTGGGACACTATAGAGGGGTATTATTACTGGGACACTATAGAGGGGTATTATTATTACTGGGACACTATAGAGGGGTATTATTACTGGGGCACTATAGAGGGGTATTATTACTGGGGCACTATAGAGGGGTATTATTACTGGGGCACTATAGAGGGGTATTATTATTACTGGGACACTATAGAGGGACATTATTATTACTGGGGCACTATAGAGGGGTATTATTATTATTACTGGGACACTATAGAGGGGCATTATTGATACTGGGACACTATAGAGGGGTATTATTATTACTAGGACACTATAGAGGGGTATTATTATTACTGGGACACTATAGAGGGACATTATTATTACTACTGGGACACTATAGAGGGGCATTATTGATACTGGGACACTATAGAGGGGTATTATTATTATTACTGGGACACTATAGAGGGGTATTATTACTAGGACACTATAGAGGGGTATTATTATTACTGGGACACTATAGGGGGGTATTATTATTACTGGGACACTATAGAGGGGTATTATTATTATTACTAGGAGCAGGTCTCAGAGGTGGGACCCACATATCCCAGTGATATGTCATCAATGTCCCAGATGGGAATACCCCTTTAATATGTAAAATCCAATTGATAGAATAAATAGTAAAGTGCTGCGGAACATGTTGGCGCTGTATAAAGATATTACTGTTAATAAATGCAGGGTAATTAATGAAACATGATATGCGATAAATATATCACTTACTAATAAAAAAATATAAAAATAGTGATACTCACATGCAACTATGTATACAGATCCCGGGCCTTCGTGTTAGGCCTCATGCACACGACCGTGCCATTTTTTGCGGTCCGCAAACCGCGGATACGCAAAAAACGGAAGCCGCCCATGTGCCTTCTGCAATTTGCAGAACGGAATGGGCAGCCCATTGTAGAAATGCCTATTCTTGTCCGCAAAACGGACAAGAATAGGGCAGGTTATATTTTTTTTTGCGGACAGAGCAACGGATGAGGACAGCTCACGGAGTGTCCGCATCTTTTGCGGCCCCATTGAAGTGAATGGGTCCACACCCGAGCCGCAAAAACTGCTGCTCGGATGCGGACCCGAAAATCGGTCGTGTGCATGAGGCCTTATGTGTATAAAGTGCCGCCAAACAATAGCCATTTAAAGCATAACAGGTAGGTACTTAATACAAGACCGTTCTATGTCTGTTTCATCGTCCTATGGTCTGCTGTCAGTTCAGCATTGTGCAGTGACACGTGACTCGCTACTAAAGATATTGTCCACTAGGTGGCGCTAAATATCACCTAAAGTAAATCCGACCATAAATTCTACTGTAAGTGGAGACTTGTGGTAATCTTTCTACCAGCCACCAGGGGGCAGTATTGCTCCGCAGTGCACATCCGTCATGAAGTTGTTTCAGCTCCATTATCTCATACTTAAAGGGGTTGGCCACCTTATGCATAAAAAAATAAAAAATGGCCCCAGATAATAACTAAAGCCAAGAGATTAGTATAATGATAGATATACTGTGTATGTATAATTTTTCTAATGTGTTCAGCATAGTATGCTCCTATAGATGACAGGCTGTGTGGGTGGAGCTACAGCAAAGTGAAAGTAAAAATCCCAGCATGCATCACAGCAAGCATCTTCAGAGGAGTGGTCACATGACATCCCTGGCCAACTGTGATACTATAGTAACAACAGCACCTCAGATGTCATTTCATCACAGACAAGTCAGCATAATGATGAGAATCATACAAATTTTCTAGATGAATACTACATTAGCAGTTCCATATTACTAAATTATCACCTATGTAGGGTCAACTGTGACAGGCTGAGCTAAATACAAACAGAAGCGCTCCTACTTCCCCTCCAGCAGCACTGAATCCTGTCAAAGAAGGAAATATAAACTAAATATATATACAAAAAGTTAGGCTACTTTCACACTAGCGTTTTTCTTTTCCGGCATTGAGTTCCGTCGTCGGGGCTCTATGCTGGAAAAAAACTGATCAGTCACATCCTCATGCATTCTGAATGGAGAGCAATCCGTACAGGATGCATCAAGATGTCTTCAGTTCAGTCTTTTTGACTAATCAGGATGGAGAGAATACTGCAGCATGCTGCGGTATTATCTCTGTCCTAAATTCTAGAAGACATGCAGGAATGCAGGATCCGACATTAAAATTACCGCAACGACGGATCCGGCATTTGGGTCTGCACATGCTCTGACCGCAAAAAAAAATAACAAATCCTTTTTTTGCAGATGACACCTGAGTAACGGATCAGGCATTTCAATGCATTTGTCATACGGATTAGGATCCTGATCCATCTGACAAATGCCAACAGTCTGCATGCGTTTTTGCAGATCCGGGAGGCAGTTCCATCGCCAGAACTGCCTGCCGGAATCCTCTGCCGCAAGTGTGAAAGTAGCCTTTGGGATGTCTAGAATATATAAATATTATACACAGTTGAGTCCCATTATTATTACTTTTTTTAAAGTTTTATTCGATCATAATTTTTTTTGTAAAAAAAAAAAAATCTATTTCATGGTTGTTTTGACACAGTTTTTATTTTATTGTTTTACTGCATTCACCTGAGGGGTTGGACCATGTGATATTTTTGTAGAGCAGGTAGTTACAAATGCAGCGATACCTAATATGTATAGTTTTTTTTAAAAGGGATTCTGTCACCTGGATTTTGCCTATACAGCTGTGGACATCAGCCTCAGGGAACTAACTGCGCATGCGCTAGCTGCGAGATTACAGCACCACCTGCATCCTTCCAATCTCCTCCTTGCTCCTGGACGTCACTAAATTAGAACACTAATCTCGTAGCTAGCGCATGCGCAGTTCATTCCCTGAGGCTGATGCCAGCACAGGGAAGGAACACTGACATGCGGTGTACTCGCGCATGATTACGGTGTTCTAACTTGGTGACCTCCGGGAGCAAGGCGGAGATTCGGAGGGTTTGGCTGGGTTCCTGAAACATTAGTAACAGCCTTTGGGCTCCTTACTTGCCTCATTTACATATTGTTTACCTAAATATAAGCACTATAGCGGCTATCTAGCAGCACATGTCCGCAGCTCTATAGTAAAAATCCAGGTCACATTATCCCTTTAAAAAAAATCTGTTTTACACAATGAAAGCATTTAAAAAAATAAATCTTATTTTAGTTATCCTTTTTCTGAAAGACTTTTTATTTTTTGGGCGATTGTCTTATGTAGGGGCCCATTTTTTGCAGGATGAGAATGGTTTTATTGGTACTATTTTGGAGTACATATTACCTTTTGATCTTTTGGCATTACACTTTTTGTTATGTTAGGTGACAAAAATGTTTTAATTTTTTATTAGTTATATATATATATCTCCTTTTTTCTTGCCGTTTACCTGAGACGGTTGGTTATGTTATATTTTTATACAGCTTGTAGTTACAGACGTGATGATTCCTTATAGGTCTGTGTGTCATATATATATATATATATACACACACACACACACATCTCTTCAAACATGACGGGTACATAGAAGGCTTGTGATGATGACCTTCTTCACGTGCTTGTGCTGGCTGTCATGCAGATTGGAGAGGCAGTCGGCCCCCAGGATGGTACAGACTGATTCCGGCCAGTGCAATAAATTTTATTTAATTATTTATTTTTTAAGTATACATATTAGGTATCGCTGCATTTGTAACTACCTGCTCTATAAAAATATCACATGGCCTAACCCCTCAGGTGAATAAAACAATAAAATAAATAAATAAATGTGTAAAAACAACCAGTATATGTTCCCCATTTTGCGAACACTCCATATGTGCTCGTAGCCTGCTGTATTGGCGCACAGCAGGCCTCTAGAGGCAAAGTGCAAAATATGTTTTTTTGCAGGCCTGAATTGTCAGACATAGATTTTAGCTGCCATTCAAATCGCTCCCAGGTCATGGTCTGACTGTAAATTGGAGTCTGGTAGAAAATGTCCGAACTCCAATATTGTCTAACGTTTGGCTTCTTTACTACGCCCATATGCAGCACGAGTCCCCAAAACGTCATCATCTCTGCTGCGGCTACTGGGGTCTATCCTAGGGGTCTAGCGTATGGCGAACTAGGGTTCTGAGCAATGAATTGTTGGGTGTACAAATTGGTTTGGGCCACCATTAGATTTACAAAATATTCAGAGAAGAAGATTTTGAAAAAATTTAGCTCAGTGAAGCCCGCACAATCTACCAGAATTCCTGAGTGGCCCACAAACTCAGGAATTTGGGGCTGATAATTCTCGGGGTGGGGTCCATGTGGGCTCCATCAGCTGCTACCCTGGGGCACCTTCTAGAGGGTCCCTCATCAGCAGATGATGATCAGGAGGTAGAGAAGTAGAGGCAAGTGGCATCCTCTTCTCCCTCACTGCAGACTCGGTATCGGAGGCTAGCATGGCGTATGCCTCTTCAGCTGAGCATAGTCATTGGGATGAATGAGACATATTTTTTTTTTGGGGGGTGCGAAACGTGTAAACCTTTATTTTGTGTGAGGGATGTGTATGTAGTGTTTTCACACATGAAGGGGCTTTTAATAAATTTTAAATTAAATTTAGAAGAAAAGTTGTAAAAAAAAAATGTTTTCTGCGAATATAATTTTTTTTGCACAAACTGAGCAGACGCGATCAGTAATGGACACAAATTGCACTTACGCAGATGGTGCGTTTGTGCAAAAATCTAAACTGACACTAACTGAAATTGATAGATTATATATATATATATATATATATATATATATATATATATATATATATATATATATATATACACATACACACACATATACACACACACCCAACTACCAGTTATTTTTTAACAAAAAATAAATAAAAATTGGCAAAAAAATCTGCACAAATAATCCGCAGGTGCTGATCAGGCAGGTACGCACTGAAAAGCACTTTGAGGTCACAGCAAAAATAGTGCACGGACCAATTTGTGTCCGGAAAAAAGTATGGGAGGGGGGAAGGGGGGGTGGAAAGGGACAAGGGATCTGGAACTGCTACAAATGACAAAAAATCTGTGCAGCTATTCCAGATGTTGTTCTTTTCAGCAGCAAAAGGGTTAAATTTGTAGTGGTGGTACAGCACAAGTCCCAGCAAGCCACAGCAGAACAGATCCTCTGCATGCAGTCATCAGCTAGAATGGTTGCTTGCAGGGAAGTTCAGCCTCTTCCTGTGCAGCTATAGCGCTGCCATTGGATGAAGCGTTGTTCCAGCCAATCGCAGCGCTGGCAGGGGACCCAAAACACTGGTGTCCCCTGCCTCACCTAGGATGTGACCGGTGCTGACCAGTTCAGCAACATCCACCGTCCCATGACCTCCACCCGACCCTCCCCACAACTGCTGACAGCTTCCTGGGCTGCGATGTGACCAACACATTGATCAGCCAATTGCAGCGCTTGGAGCTGCAAGGGGGTGGATCGGCACCATGCTGCTCTTTCCTGGCATGGCCTGGCCTGCTAGTAAGAGCAGCCATGGTGCAGCGATTCCACCCCGAACTTCCCCCAGAGACCCACAGACCTCATGAAGTACATGTATGTCATGGTTCTTGACATGTACGTCATGGGTCCTTAAGGGGTTAAAACAGCACACAGCAGCTATGATGCTCGCGGGCAGCCGCCATATTTAAATAACCACCCACCAAGGTATATTTATGTTGGGTGGTCAGGAAGGGGTTAAAGCATTGTACAGGGAGTCCCCTTGTAGCAGTAAACGCTGCTCCTCACAGATCCGCGGGGCGGTGCAATGTGCGCGTCTGTTAGGCCATTGTTGGTGTCGAGGGCAGTGAGCGTTGGAGGCTTCATCCGAAGTCGCTTCGTTCTAAACTTAGGAGAAATACTGTACAGTGATTCGTCTCCGTACAGCAGGGCTTGACAAATTTCCTTGGAATCTAGGAGCCAGCTAAAAAAGTTAGGAGCCATTTTTTTTTTTTTACTTTATAAAGCCTTATTTTCAGCTACAAAAATAACACGTGACACTGTGATGTCACTGTATGTATAATCCCTGCGCTGTGACGTCACTGTGGAGAATATATCTCAGTATGGGAACATATATAGAAGTCATCAGATGATTTGGCCATTCAGTAGTCTTAGTTCTTATAGGAGCTGCAACCCGGCTTTCCAAGACTCCTGAATGGGTAAATCATATGATAACGTATCTAAATGTTCCTATACTGAGATATATTCTCTTCAGGAGACCAGGAAAGCTGGGTGACAGACAGCCTGTATACCACACAGCTCTCCTAGGAGCTGCCACCCAGCTTTCTGTGTGGTATACAGGCTGTCACCCAGCTTTCCTAGAAAGGGACAGAACTAAGAAGTGGCCGATTGGTAACTGCAGGGATGGCGCACGGTGCAGGAATTGCTAGCAGGAGCTCCGGCCTAATGACGGCAGCAGGTATGCAGCTCCCCCCTGGGTTCATGGCCGTGCTCGAGGCCAACTTGGCTGCAGCAGGCAGACATTACAAACTTTGCAGAGCGCATCATTTACCGCCGCAGTGCAGGGACCTGGTAGCACTTGGTGCCCCGGGATGTTACTCCTCTCCCCCCGCCGAGGCTCTCTCACTGGGACACGTGCTCTGATGTCTGCCGGACAGTTAGCACATAAGTACCGTCCGGGCTCCGGTAAAGGCTTCGGCATTTTCAACTGCCCTGGAGATGACGCGCTGTGACCGATAGACGGCGAGCGAGAGTGGGCAAACCACGATGGAGCCTAAAGCTGACTGGTCCGAGCCTGGGCGCAAGTGATTTAAAAAAAAAATATGTTTCTTTTTACTCGCGGTCTTAACCTTCCAGTGGCTGCACCCGGCTGCTGGTGTGCTGGGCCCAAGCAGGGGCAAATACCCAGGCGCCAGGACAATACCATGGCGACCTGGGATTTGTCGAGCCCTGCCGTACAGTATTAGAATGTATGGGCTCCGAGGAGCCAAAGTAAGTTATTCACAAAGTTGCGCGAGACTTCATTGAATAACTCAGGTAGTTGATTTTTAAAGTGGAAAAAACACTTTAAAACTAGAAACTAAACTCGGCTTTGGTTCAGAGATACTAGACGGGACCGAAACAGAGTTCAGTTTCTAGTTTTAAAGTGTTTTTCAACTTTAAAAATCAACTACCTGAGTTATTCAATAAAGTCTCGCGCAACTTCGTGAATAACTTACGGAGACAAATCACTGTACAGTATTACACCGACGTTTTGAATGAAGAAACTTAGGATGAAGCTTCGCTCAACACTGACCATTATGGACGCCTGCGTCCGTCTCTATGCACAGCTACAAGCGCCTAGAATACAGAAGAACTGGAAAAAAAAAAATGAATGAACAAAAATATATAGAATACATTTTTTTTGTTTCAACAATAAGTTTTTATTAAAAACAGTAAAACCGGCAGCTTTCACTTTGACTTGTACAGTAGAAAATATATAAGAATAAATATCGGGTGCGGAGAACATACAGAAAACCTGTTCTATTCAGTAAAAGATGTCACATACAACGTGGCCTCCCCAGATAGCAGCCCGAAGATAAAATCACACCACTGCACCCCCCCCCGCATACAAAATCACACTGCACCCCCCCCTCGCATACAAAAATCACACTGCACCCCCCCCACATACAAAATCACACTGCACCCCCCTCGCATACAAAAATCACACTGCACCCCCCCCTCGCATACAAAAATCACACTGCACCCCCCCTCGCATACAAAAATCACACTGCACCCCCCCCTCGCATACAAAAATCACACTGCACCCCCCCCCTCGCATACAAAAATCACACTGCACCTCCCCCCCATACAAAATCACACTGCACCCCCCCCCCCTCGCATACAAAAATCACACTGCACCTCCCCCCGATACAAAATCACACTGCACCCCCCCCCCCCTCGCATACAAAAATCACACTGCACCTCCCCCCGCATACAAAATCACACTGCACCCCCCCTCGCATACAAAAATCACACTGCACCCCCCCTGCATACAAAAATCACACTGCACCCCCCCTGCATACAAAAATCACACTGCACCCCCCCTGCATACAAAAATCACACTGCACCCCCCCTCGCATACAAAAATCACACTGCACCTCCCCCCGCATACAAAATCACACTGCACCCCCCCTCGCATACAAAAATCACACTGCACCCCCCCCATACAAAATCACACTGCACCCCCCCCCTCGCATACAAAAATCACACTGCACCTCCCCCCCATACAAAATCACACTGCACCCCCCCTCTGCATACAAAAATCACACTGCACCCCCCCCATTGCATACAAAATCACACTCCACCCCCCCCCCCCCCTCCCCTCTGCATACAAAATTACACAAAATATTACTCGGCCCCCTGGACACAATATTACACAGTCCCCCCCCATACAATATTATGAAGCCCCCCTGCACACAATATTACACAGTCCTCCCCCCCCATACATTATGAAGCCCCCCTGCACACAATATTACACAGTCCTCCCCCCCCATACAATATTATGAAGCCCCCCTGCACACAATATTACACAGTCCTCCCCCCCCCCATACAATATTATGAAGCCCCCCTGCACACAATATTACACAGTCCTCCCCCCCCATACAATATTATGAAGCCCCCCTGCACCTAATATTACACAGTTCTCCCCCCCCATACATTATGAAGCCCCCCTGCACACAATATTACACAGTCCTCCCCCCCCCCATACAATATTATGAAGCCCCCCTGCACACAATATTACACAGTCCTCCCCCCCATACAATATTATGAAGCCCCCCTGCACACAATATTACACAGTCCTCCCCCCCATACAATATTATGAAGCCCCCCTGCACACAATATTACACAGTCCTCCCCCCCATACAATATTATGAAGCCCCCCTGCACACAATATTACACAGTCCTCCCCCCCATACAATATTATGAAGCCCCCCTGCACACAATATTACACAGTCCTCCCCCCCATACAATATTATGAAGCCCCCCTGCACACAATATTACACAGTCCTCCCCCCCATACAATATTATGAAGCCCCCCTGCACACAATATTACACAGTCCTCCCCCCCATACAATATTATGAAGCCCCCCTGCACACAATATTACACAGTCCCCCTGCACACACCCCATACAATATTACAATGCCAGGATAAGGGAATCTGAGGTTTTCTGACAGAACACCCCACCTCAGCATTCAGTTCTCGATCCCCCTCCCCTCAGCACGTCCACAGCACACACAGGTACCTCCAGCACTGACAGACACTCTCCCCCCCCTCTATCAGTGGTGACCTGCTCTGCAAACAGCCTGAGCTCTCCATGTTCCGACACTTCATTTCCCGCTGGTGAGTGACTCATTGACTGAAGGTCTGTTTCTTGATTGGAGTTTTTAACCCCTTAGTCCGTTTGGTGTCTGGAGTTTAGCTAAGAATAAAATAATAAGGCACATTGAGGGCTGCAGAGAGGGGGGCTGCTGTAGGTAGGACAGTACTTGCACAGTGTACAGTTACCTCACAGGGGATCCGCCTGGTTCCCGCTCAGAAGTCTGACACAGAGTAGTAGCAGGGAGCTCGCCTCTGGCAGGGGCTGACTGGGCATGCGCATTTACACAGCAGCTATGGACGGATCTTCTCCATGTCTCGTGCAGCTATGGACGGACTGTCTGCACATCAGAACGAGGCTTCAGATTGTTTAAAAGATAGGCATATCTACTTAAAGACATATATTAGGAAATGTATTTTTTCCCTGCCTCCCATACAGTTGCTGAAAATACATGGAGAGTGGCCAACCCCTTTAACAGTTGTGCTTTTTGAAAATTGCACAAATATCTTTGTTTCCAACCAGGGCTGCAGTAAACGAATATTTTTGTAATCGAGTATTCTATCGATTATATTTCTCGATTCATCGAGTAATCTAATAAGAAAAAGCTACTTAAAATAACGTACGTAATTAGGTATGTATAAAGTTATTGGTTTGAAGGGGTTAATAACTTTATACATGCCTAATGCCAAGGTGCTTCCATTAACCCCTCCAAACCAATAACTATACATGCCCATTGGGTTTGGAGGGGTTAATGGAAGCACCTTGGCATTAGGCATGTATAAAGTTATTGGTTTGAAGAGGTTAATGAAAGCACCTTGGAGGTGCCTTCATTAACCCCTCTCTAAACCAATAACTTTATACATGCCAAGGTGGTGCTTGCAGCCTCCATTAACCACTCTCTCTCCATCTGCCTCCCCCCAGCCTCTGATCTGCCTCCCCCCCAGCCTCTGATCTGCCTGCCCCCAGCCTCTGATCTGCCTGCCCCCTCCCTCCCCAGTATTAATCATTGGTGGCAGTGGCGTGGCCACAGGGTCCTCCTCTGTCCTCCTCCTCTGTCGTCCTCCTCAGTCGTCGTCCTCCTCAGTCGTCGTCCTCCTCCTCTGTCCTCCGGAGACGCTTAATTTCACTCCCGCTCCGTGATCACGTGATGTAAACGATTCTTCGATGCAGGGAAACTGCATCGATGAATTTTTTTGACTCGATTTAATCGAGTTATTCGAATAATCGTTTCAGCCCTATTTCCAACCCAAATGGGCTCGGTTGAGCATGCATGTGTTCTCGATAGGGAAAAAAAGCTGCTGCCAGACACCTCTGATGACAATCTATTCAAGTGATGGTGAACCTTTTACAGACCGTGCCCAAACCGCAACCCCAAACCCACATATTTATCGCAAAGTGCCAACATGGCAATTTAACCTGAATTCTACAGTCCAGTATAGCATATCTTTCATGTACTAACAGCCTGCTTACATTCAGTGCGCTGCCTGTGCCGTTCATAGCGTGCCCTGCGCTGCTGGCAGGAAAAGTATTTACATATTAGTACGCCTTAGACTTATTTCAGGGCGTGGGTGCAGGGCGTGGGTGCCCACAGAGATCTATCACGATCCTTCTTTCCCCTCTACGTCTGGTGTTAGGACCCCCTCATTCAGTCATCTTAGAGGGCAATTTATAATGGCCGGTGTCTCTGACTCCTGACTTAGTACCATGTGTCACAATTAGTAATGTTGGCACATATGTGAGATGTCTGTGCCCCAGAAGATGAGATCTATGCCTGGTACAGAGTCTGGCAAAACGTGTCACTTTTCTACCCCAGAAAACTGGCACACCCCAATGTGTATGGCCTCTTTAAAAACAATAAAGATAAAAAGAAGGGGGGAAAAATAAAATCACCACTTTTCTTCTTAAAAATGTATTTTGCTGCCAACACATATTCCACGTGCCATCTTTGTGAATTCAGTGATACTAATCCCCAGGATTAAAAAAATAGCTTTCAAAAATCCCATTAATGTAAGGGTTTGTAGGGTAGATCCTCAAAAAGTTTTATCATTTTGGTATCAGGAATAAACAAAGTAAAATTTGGCAGTATTTTGTGACTGTATATTCTGCCGCAGCCTTAAGGCCCCTTTCACACGGGCGACTATTCCGCGCGGATGCGATGCGTAAATTGAACGCACTGAATACCGACCCATTTATTTCTATGGGGCTGTTCACATGAGCGGTGATTTTCACGCATCACTTGTGCGTTGCGTAAAAATCGCAGCATGCTCTATATTTTGCGTTTTTCACGCAACGCAGGCCCCATAGAAGTGAATGGGGTTGCGTGAAAAATCGCAAGTATCCGCAAGGGGTCCTGTTCCTGTAATGAATGCTCACCACAAGTCCTATTCAGCAAAGGAGACATAGGAGATGCCGGCTGCGCGATCAACTGGACTAAGGCCTCTTTCACACTTGCGTTGTCCGGATCCGGCGTGTACTCCATTTGCCGGAATTACACGCCGGATCCGGAAAAACGCAAGTGTACTGAAAGCATTTGAAGACGGATCAGTCTTCAAAATGCGTTCAGTGTTACTATGGCAGCCAGGACGCTATTAAAGTCCTGGTTGCCATAGTAGTAGTGGGGAGCGGGGGAGCAGCATACTTACCGTCCGTGCGGCTCCCGGGGCGCTCCAGAGTGACGTCAGAGCGCCCCATGCGCATGGATGACGTGCCAAGCGATCACGTGATCCATGCACGTGGGGCGCCCTGACGTCACTCTGAAGCGCCCCGGGAGCCGCACGGACGGTAAGTATGCTGCTCCCCCGCTCCCCGTTACACTTTACCATGGCAAACAGGACTTTAGCGTCCCGGCAGCCATGGTAACCATTCAGAAAAAGCTAAACGTCGGATCCGGCAATGCGCCGAAACGATGTTTAGCTTAAGGCCGGATCCGGATCAATGCCTTTCAATAGGCATTCGTTCCAGATCCGGCCTTGCGGCAAGTGTTCATGATTTTTGGCCGGAGCAAAAAGCGCAGCATGCTGCGGTATTTTCTCCGGCCAAAAAACGTTCCGGTCCTGAACTGAAGACATCCTGATGCATCCTGAACGGATTTCACTCCATTCAGAATGCATTAGGATAAAACTGATCAGGATTCTTCCGGCATAGAGCCCCGACGACGGAACTCTATGCCGGAAGACAAGAACGCAGGTGTGAAAGAGCCCTAAGGTGAGTTAAATTATTTTCTATTTATTTATTTTTAACCCCTCCAGCGCTATTGTACTATGCATTCTGTATTCAGAATGCTATTATTTTCCCTTATAACCATGTTATACGGGGAAATAATACAATCTACAGAACACCGATCCCAAGCACGAACTTCTGTGAAGAAGTTCGGGTTTGGGTACCAAACATGCGCGATTTTTCTCACGCCCGTGCAAAACGCATTACAATGTTTTGCACTTGCGCGGAAAAATCGCGGGTGTTCCTGTAACGCACCCGCACATTTTCCGGCAACGCCCGTCTGAAAGAGGCCTAAGGCTGGGTTCAGGCAAGAACCAATGATTCCCTATGGGAATGGTTCTCACTTGAGCGTTTTACAGCGCGTACGATTGCGCTGTAAAACGCCCGACGCCCCAAGAAGTACAGGAGCTTCTTTGGGGCGTCTTGTCGCGCGTTCCCGTACATAGACTTTAGCGGGAACGCGCGACAATGGGCGTTCGCTTGTCTCTGTATGCGCGATTGCAAACGCCCGTACAATCGCGCATACAACTTTAAATTTGAAACTGGCTTCATATTTCTTTCTTCTTGCTGGTAGAGTCATGATGGGGTCTTGACTGTTAGCCATTTGTATACTGTACTGTATGTACTGGTGCTGTACTGTATGTACAGGTACAGATACTGGTGCTGTACAGATACTGGTGTTGTACTGTATTCACCACCACATGTATCTGCTCCCCAGATAGACTGTTTTTTCACCACAGATAAGATGCACACCAAACTTCATTAGAGATCCGCCAACATTAGAATTGGCTGAAGTGCAGATCCTCCTGCTCCCCCCCTGCCTTCCCTCAGAATCACCAATCCAACCCAGTATACAACAACCAGCCAATCACGGCAAGCGATGTACTGGTATTTTCTGTGCACACTGCATACAAAGCCTGCTTGGATTGGGTGGGTCAGCTCTCCCTGCCTGCCCAGCCCTCCCTGTCTTCAAGACGATCTGAGCAGTACTATGCAATGTGATACTGCCACCATGAGAAAACCACTGAGAGCAGGAAGAGGGGGCTGCTTCAGGAGCGGCTGGCCGGGATGCAGCACACGGTGGCTCAGCTAGAGGGCGCCTGTCCCTGAAGCTGGAGAAGGACAGCTTCTCCATTCCGGCTAGGAAGTAAGTTTCAGCAGGCCGTATACCAGCATATGAGACACCCGGCGTATAAGACGACCCCCGACTTTTGAGAAGATTTTTATGTGTTAAAAAGTAGTCTTATACACAGGAATATACAGTATATATAATATATTTATAAAAAATAAATCAACATAAGACTTTTCAATTATCCTTCACCCATTCCATACTGCCCAAACCTTTAAGCCATTTATTGTATGAACCTCTCTGCCTATACAAAATGGCCTCATAGTATCTGATTTTATTGACTAATTTCAGCCACTGGTTAACGTGGGGAGGAGTAGCTGCAAACCAGGACTTGGAGATCAGGAGACGGGCCAGAAACATCACCCTAGTCAAAAGGCACTGCTCTGGCTTCTGGCAATTTAGAGCAGACAGATCCCCAAGGATCCATAGCTGAGGTTGGCGAGGAAGCTCCATCTGCAGTCGCTGCACAAGAAGTTCTTGTATTGCTCCCAAAACAGATGAAGAGAGTCTGCATTAGAGCTCCCACAACGTGTGCAGTTGGAGTTCTCGTAGTCCAAGCTTCTGAAACCACAGCGGCGTTACACATTTCCTGTGCATAATATTAAACTGAACAACTATGTGGTTAAAACTAAAGAAAACCAAAGCAATATTCTTCAGCACACTTTCCCAAGCCTCAAAAGATAGGTTAGGGTGAGTGAGTCTCCAGGACTTTTGTCCAGGCGAGAGACAATCCAAAAAACGTGCCCTAATTAAGTGTTTAGAGCAATAAGCTATCTTAGCCTTAACGTATTTCTTTTTCTTTATTAGGCTGTGCAAAAAAACTCAACATGTCTATACTTAGTAAAGTTCTATCCACGATTCTACAAAGTGCCAATCGTAACTGAAAATATCTAAACCAAAACTATTTCTCCTGTGTTTTCCTTCTGCACAATCTCCTCAAGAGAGAGGATCCAACCATCACCAACTACTTGCGCTATGTAGTGAATATTCTTAGACCTCCAGTACTGCTGCCAATCAAAGTCCCCCAGCACTGGAAGCAGGGGCGGACTGGGCCGGGGGGCAGGGGGGCAATTGCCCCCCGGGCCTCCCTGGCTTGCTGTCCCGGCAGGCCGGGCCGGAATAAACATCCGCTTTATGCCAAGGAGACGGGGAGCAGGGGAGCAGTGGAGGCGTGTTGCGGCAGCCTATCAGACAGGCCGCCGGACCGGCGCAGGTGGCGCGATGACGTCATCGGCGCAATGACGTCATCGCGCCACCTGCTCCGGTCCTGCGGCCTAACTGAGCCGCTGCCGTAAAGTGATTGCAGTGTGTGCTGGCGCCTGGCTGGAGGCGGGACCGGAGTAGTCCAGAGAAGCAGGGAGGTAAGTATGTCTGACTGACATATATATATATTTTTTTCTTTATTTCTGTCCCTATCTGGCTACTACTGGGCTGGCACTTTATGAGGGGGGTGGGGGGCAGGGGGCACAATCTGGCTAGTGGTGGCTACTCCTGGCACATTATAGGGGGGCCCCCCCTAATCTGGCTACTACTGGGCTGGCACTTTGAGGGGGCAGGGGGGCACAATCTGGCTAGTGGCTACTCCTGGCACATTATAGGGGGGCCCCCCCTAATCTGGCTACTACTGGGCTGGCACTTTATGAGGGGGGTGGGGGGCACAATCTGGCTAGTGGTGGCTACTCCTGGCACATTATAGGGGGCCCCCCCTAATCTGACTACTACTGGGCTGGCACTTTATGAGGGGGGTGGGGGGCAGGGGGGCACAATCTGGCTAGTGGTGGCTACTCCTGGCACATTATAGGGCCCCCCCCCTAATCTGGCTACTACTGGGCTGGCACTTTATGAGGGGGGTGGGGGGCAGGGGGGCACAATCTGGCTACTCCTGGCACATTATAGAGGGGCCCCTATCTGGCTACTCCTGGCACATTAGTGGGGGGGCCCTATCTGGCTACTGGCACATTAGTGGGGGGCCTATGGCTACTGGCACATTATGGGGGACCTATGGCTACTGGCAGATTACAGGGGGGGCTATGGCTACTGGCAGATTACAGGGGGGGCTATGGCTACTGGCAGATTACAGGGGGGGCTATGGCTACTGGCACAATATAGTGGGGCCTATGGGCTACTGGCACAATATAGGGGGGCCTATGGCTACTGGCACAATATAGGGGGCCTATGGCTACTGGCACAATATTGGGGGGGCCTATGGCTACTGGCACAATATTGGGGGCACTATGGGGACATTGGCTCAACTGGGGACATTACAAGGGGGTATTTTTTGCACTGTCTATTATAAGGAGAATTATTACTACTGGGGAGGGGGCATTATGGTGGGCTTTATTACTCCCCCATGGTATGACCCACCTAGTAGCAGCACCGGCCTCTCCCTGCTCTGCTATCCCTCTGCCTCTTCTCCAAATCCTCATTATGAAATTTTTCTCATTAGGATAAAACACATCAGCTCCGCCGAGCCCCCCGGCCAAAGTGTCGAGGTGTCCAAGATCCCCAAGGGTCAAGCCAAGTAATTGTAAGTTTTCATGCATATACCGTGCAACACAATATACCGTTTCTTCTGCAAAAGTCAAGTGTCATGTGGGGGCCCCCTTATTGTTTTTTACCCCAGGGCCCCAGTTAACCTAGAACCGGCCCTGGTGATAGTCACTTCTTTATACTATGCGATCTTTATACCATGCGATCTCCGAATCAGATCGGCATCGCATAGTACTGTCCTGTGTGTGGCTCCTCCCCTGCCTTGCGGCGCGGCCAAGTAGCGTGACCGTGCACTTGTGAAAATAAGTGTCCCTGAATGGCAGTTAGGAAGTGTGCTCACCCTACTGGCCCCTCTATAAATGGCCCCCGTCGGTGCAAACACTAGTGTCACCCAGCTCCTCTCGGCCGCTCTGCTACTTCAGCGGCTGGCGAGAACATATCACTTTCTTTTTATTCATAATTGGGAACACAGTAAACATGTTAGGTTCTCAATTATTTACAAACACTCAGTGATCGCTGATCACTGCGTGTTTGTGCCTCACTCTGCTTCCTGACACAATGTCACGGGAGGCTGAGCAGGCGGTGCGGAGAGGAGAGCTCAACCTCCTGGGACAGCACTGCAAGCTGTCTCTGCCCACACACCACTCTGCCAATCTGAGACAGGAGGCTGAGCATTGTGGAGAGGAGACGTCGGCCACTCACTGCGCTCTCCTCCCGTAGCGCTCGGACGGCTGACACAGTCTCCCCCCCCCCCCTGCTCGGACACAGAGCAGCGCCCAGGGGGGAGGAGAGAATACACGGATGCAACACTGTATCAGCCATAAAATGACACTTTCGGCATTATACCAAAAATGCCATTTTCGGCTGATATGTTTCGGCGGCTGATATATCGGAGCATCCCTAGTTTATTTAGTTTTCCTGTGTTGTAATTTACATGGCTGACGAAAGTGGCAAGGGGGGGGGGGGGGGGTCAGTGGGTGTTACTTGCCCCCTGGGCCAAAAGTTGCCAGTCAGCCCCTGACTGGAAGTCCTTGATTTTGCCATAGTGGAGTGCAAACTAATGAAGGTGTGATAGAAAGCCAGCTCCTGAACAATTTCCAGGCCCTGGTAACAAGCTTAACAAAACTTCCAAACTCCTGCCTCCGACTCATTAGGCATCCTGACTCTAATAGAGTAAAGAAGACAAGAAAACCAAATTGATCCACTAATTTTTTACATAAGGAGCTGGTCTCCCACTCATGAAAGGGTTATCTTACCTCTTTCTGTAGGTTTCCAGAAGTCACACGATTGCAGAGAAGTTGCGAGGACATCTGCTGAGGCTGAACTCTTCTGGAACTGCAGATAGAGGAGTCAAGTTCTAAAGTGCTCCTCCTCCCACCACATCTACCGCCACAGAACACACTCAGGGAACAAGCTCCAAAGTCCTCCTACTTCCACCCCATTTATAGCCTACCACATGAGTCCTAGACAGAACAAGCTCACTCTCAGGGAACAAGTTACACATTCCTTCTCCTCCCCCACGAGGCTGAAGTTGGTTTCATATTCACATCATTTGTATTTGTTGTTTTTTTTTTTTTTAAAGAATTTTGAGGACACCTTCTCAACAGTAACAGAAAAAGATGCAGTGAGCTGTCCTTAACATAAATCTGTTGAAATGCTGGAGGTAACTGGTGAGCTGTTTGTGAGTCGGCCTCATGCTCCTGTAATTTGCCCACTGGCTCCTGGTATCGCCCATACGGCTCAGGTAGGAGAGCGTTAGGTCTCGGGCTACTTGAGAAACCTTGACGTGGTGCCCGGGCTTAGACATGTTCTACACCGTAGGACATGTTGACTAATCTCTCAATTTTAAAATCAGTTTGAGGGTTTAGTGAGACTGCAGAGTGCACCTGTATTTGTTATTGTTTTGTTATATTGTATTTAGGAGTGCTCTTGTCTCCTCTTTCCCATCACTCAGTCTTATCTCTAGTAACATCTCACACAAATGTCTATGGAGGAGAAGGCTGCGGCCAGCCAGTAAGTTATTACTTCACTCTAATCAGTGGCGGGGCTTCATTTAGTGGAGTCAAAAGTGCGGTCACCGAAAAACCGGGGTACAAATACTTACCGTCTCAGATATAGACAAACTCACTGAAAGGGATTGACGGTTTAAAAAGCAAAAACAACAAAATGTTATTTGTATTACTGGTAAGATCTATACGAGTGTATTACTGTAGTGCAGCGGCGGCATGAAGCACACGACGCACGGCGCACAAGCTGCAGTACCAGACACGACCTGTGAATGGCGCTGGGGCTGTTTTTGGAAGAAAGTTCATGCTTGTGCAATAACTGCTCTGTAGCTGCTGTGATGTGAAATACTGTAGAGAACGTCTCCTGCTGAACATGATAACTTCTCCTGGGGGTTTGTTGACAGTGAAATAATCCGCCTCTGCTGCGTGGAGAGAGGTTCCTGGCGGTCCTCCAATCTACTGAATATTTGGCTGCAAGCCAGTTGTCTTATAAACAGCAGACAGGAAGCCTGTTTTGTACAGATATTGGGGGAGGGGAGGACACAACCAGCACTGACGTCAGGTGCCGAGTACAGCGCAGTATAATACACTGCCTCCTCCTTTCAGCGGTCTTGACCTTACAAGTACCTGGCAGTATTGCTCCATGTCTGTCTCCACTTCCCTGTACCGACGGTATGAATTTACATACCAAGCAGAAAACCAGAAGGGGGGCGGGGGGCCCCCCTTCTGGTTTTCTGCTTGGTATGTAAATTCATACCGTCGGTACAGGGAAGTGGAGACAGACATGTTTCTCAGGGGGCACAATAGAAAACGGATCCGCCTTGGCTATGTTAAAGATAATACAAACTGACCCGTTCTGAACGGCTGCAGACGGTTGTATTATCTGAACGGATCCATCTGTGCAGATCCATGACGGATCCGCACCAAACGCGAGTGTGAAAATAGCCCAAGGACGTCTGTGTGCATTCCTTATTTTGTGGAACGGAACAGCTGGCTCCTAATCAAACAGTCCGATCCTTGTCTGTAATGCGGACAATAATAGGACATCTTTTTGCGGAACGGAAATACAGACATGGAAACTTCAGTTTTTTTTGCGAACCCATTGAAATGAATGGTTCTGCATACTGTCCGCCAAACAAAAACGGAACAGACACGGAAATAAAATACGTTGGTGTGCATGAGCCCTAATACTAGAAACATCCACCCAGGATATAATTTGCTGCTGCAAAATCAGGGGCGGACTGGAAACTTAAACTGGCCCTGGAAAAAAATACTAGAAATGGCCCCTTTTTGTAGTCGGGTCCAAATTGATGCAAGGCAGGGCCAACACAAGTAGGTGAAGCCAACAATACCGTATTGGGGCACATTATATCCCCCCAACAGAGCCAAATACCACAGTCCAGCACAAAATTGTTCAATTATATAAAATGTTAAAAAGTATAAATCTGAAGGTGTCGGCCCTTTAAAGAGTAATGAGGGGGGAGTTGCAGAGAGCGACGAGGAGAAAGCAAAGCTATTAAGTATTTATTTCTCCGATGTATTCACTGAGGAAAATAAACTGTCAGATGACATGCAGAATGTAAAAATAAATTCCCCATTAAAAGTGTCCTGTCTGACCCAGGAAGAAGTACATCAGCGACTTAAAAAGATTAAAATAGACAAATCGCCAGGACCAGATGGCATACACCCCTGTATCCTAAGGGAATTAAGTAATGTCATAGCCAGATCCTTATTTCTGATATTTGCGGACTCTATACTGACAGGGAATGTCCCACAGGACTGGCGCATGGCAAATGTGGTGCCAATATTCAAAAAGGGTCCAAAAACAGAGCCTGGAAACTATAGGCCAGTTTCTATGAGGATGTAAGTTCTAGACTTGACAGCGGCGAATCAATGGATGTCGTATATCTGGACTTCTCCAAAGCATTTGACACTGTACCACATAAAAGGTTAGTATATAAAATGAGAATGCTCGGACTGGGAGAAAACATCTGTAAGTGGGTAAGTAACTGGCTCAGTGATAGAAAACAGAGGGTGGTTATTATTGGTACACACTCAGATTGGGTCACTGTCACTAGTGGGGTACCTCAGGGGTCAGTATTGGGCCCTATTCTCTCCAATATATTTATTAATGATCTTGTAGAAGGCTTGCATAGTAAAGTATCAATTTTCGCAGATGACACTAAACTGTGTAAAGTAATTTACACTGAAGAGGACAGTACACACATTATATATCAGGGCTCGACAAATCCCAGGCGCCAGGTCGCCATGGCGACCAGGAATTTAGTCCTGGCGCTTGGGTATTTGTCAGACCGTTTTCAAAGGTGCCTGGGCGATGGGTGCGGAGCGCTGTTCTGTCCAGAGGCAGCACAGGAGTGGAGATGAGCGGAGAGCTGTGTGACGGTGCCTTAGGTTCCCTATACCAGTGTTCCCTCTAAGCTACGCGGGTGAGCGGCCGCACAGCAATTATTGTGCCCCCGCTCACAAGTTTAATAAGTCCGCTCAGCAGCACCCGGTCACAAAATGGCCACACTTGCCCACACTATTGATGAGTTCTTCAAAACCTCTTTCCGTGAGCGGCTCAGCGGGGCGTCGCCTACTACATGTTCCCGCACTACTGCTGCCTCCTCCTTTTCTAACTGAAGAGGAGGACTGAGCAGCAGTGCACAGGCAGAGGTAATGTGGCGGTCTGATGGAGAGAAGGGCCCCGCTGCTAATGTCCCCCAGCCCCATAAATCTCACTGCTGTGCAGGTGGAAGAAGGAGACAGAGCAATCCCTGTTCATGAAATCCTAATGTATTCCTCACATCCCGCCCCAAAGCAGTCACCCTGACACCGCCACATTAATAAAGGGGGGGCCGCTAATATTTATTAAACCGGACACACTCCTTGACAAGAGGCATTCTGGGGCGGTAAGGTCTGTTCCCCACAAGGAAAAGTCACTTTGTGGGGTTTGTCACGTATGGAGACCAGGATACCGGTCCTATATGTGGACGGGATGCATGCAGCAGAGCCAAGCTTGTTAGACGCAGCAGGGCCGAGCTTGTTAGACGCAGCAGGGCCGAGCTTGTTAGACGCAGCAGGGCCGAGCTTGTTAGACGCAGCAGGGCCGAGCTTGTTAGACGCAGCAGGGCCGAGCTTGTTAGACGCAGCAGGGCCGAGCTTGTTAGACGCAGCAGGGCCGAGCTTGTTAGACGCAGCAGGGCCGAGCTTGTTAGATGCAGCAGGGCCTGTTACGAAGGGCCGAGCTTGTTAGACGCAGCAGGGCCGAGCTTGTTAGACGCAGCAGGGCCGAGCTTGTTAGACGCAGCAGGGCCGAGCTTGTTAGACGCAGCAGGGCCGAGCTTGTTAGATGCAGCAGGGCCGAGCTTGTTAGACGCAGCAGGGCCGAGCTTGTTAGACGCAGCAGGGCCGAGCTTGTTAGACGCAGCAGGGCGGAGCTTGTTAGATGCAGCAGGGCCGAGCTTGTTAGACGCAGCAGGGCCGAGCTTGTTAGACGCAGCAGGGCCGAGCTTGTTAGACGCAGCAGGGCCGAGCTTGTTAGACGCAGCAGGGCCGAGCTTGTTAGATGCAGCAGGGCCGAGCTTGTTAGACGCAGCAGGGCCGAGCTTGTTAGATGCAGCAGGGCCGAGCTTGTTAGACGCAGCAGGGCCGAGCTTGTTAGACGCAGCAGGGCCGAGCTTGTTAGACGCAGCAGGGCCGAGCTTGTTAGACGCAGCAGGGCCGAGCTTGTTAGACGCAGCAGGGCCGAGCTTGTTAGACGCAGCAGGGCCGAGCTTGTTAGATGCAGCAGGGCCGAGCTTGTTAGATGCAGCAGGGCCGAGCTTGTTAGTTGCAGTAGGGCAGGTGCTTACTGTATATGTTGGGGTACAACTTGTTGTGAAATCCTACTATGTCCTGACTCCTTACATTGGACTGTAGCCGCATGTACCGACTGTTCACAGCACAAACACTGCGGCCTCAAACAGTCAATTTACAAACCAAGCTCTGCTACATCTGTTCTCAAATCTCTGTGTGCCTATACTGCAATAATATTCATTTTCTTTAGTTCTATCCGCTTCTAGAAAAGCTGGGTGAAAGCCAATATTGCTGCCATTCCGACCTTCACCCAGCTTTCCCAGACCACAGAACAACAAACCCTGAGCAGCAAACGTCGGGTGCACCTCTGCCGTTACGTGCCTTCCACTGAGGCCTTCTCCACACAGCTGGGGGGGGGGGGGGGTGTGGCAGATATAGGTATAGGCAGTATATAGGTAGTGTATAGGTATAGGCAGTGTATATGTACATAGGTATAGGCTGTGTATAGGTATATCTATCATCTTTCCCACAGGGGTTATATTGTCTGGCATGGTGTAACCTCCATACATTTGCTGTACAGTATACATTATAGTCCATACACAATGCCGTTTAATATATAGTATAACACCTACACTGTAGGGTTATGTTGTATATTGCACGGCATGGTGTATGGATTATAATGTATATTATACGGCATGGAATATGGATAATAATGTATATTTTACTGTATGGTGTATGGATTATAATGTATTCTGTACAGCAGGCATGCTCAACCTGCGGCCCTCCAGCTGTTGTAAAACTACAACTCCCACAATGCCCTGCTGTAGGCTGTTCGGGCATGCTGGGAGTTGTAGTTTTGCAACAGCTGGAGGGCCGTAGGTTGAGCATGCCTGCTGTACAGCATGGTGTAAGGATTATGCTGTATATTACACAGCATGGTGCAGGGGTTACATTGTATGCTCTTTAACCACCTCCCGACCGCCGTACGCGTATATGCGTCCGGGAGGTGGTTGCTTTATTCCTCCTGGACGCATATACGCGTCTTCTCGCGAGACGCGAGATTTCCTGTGAACGCGCGCGCACAGGCGCGCGCGCTCACAGGAACAGAAGGTAAGCGAGTGGATCTCCAGCCTGCCAGCGGCGATCGTTCGCTGGCAGGCTGGAGATCCGAATTTTTTAACCCCTAACAGGTATATTAGACGCTGTTTTCATAACAGCTTCTAATATACCTCCTACCCGGTCCCCTGGTGGTCCCTTTTGTTAGGATCGGCCACCTGAGGACTCAGGTAGGTCAGTACAGTCCCACCAAACACTACACTACACTACACCCCCCCCCCCGTCACTTATTAACCCCTTATAAACCCCTGATCACCCCATATAAACTCCCTGATCACCCCCCTGTCATTGATCACCGCCCTGTCATTGATCACCGCCCTGTCAGGCTCCGTTCAGACGTCCGCATGATTTTTACGGATCCGATCCATGTATCCATGGATCCGTAAAAATCATGCGGACGTCTGAATGGAGCCTTACAGGGGGGGTGATCAATGACAGGCGGGTGATCACCCATATACACTCCCTGATCACCCCCTGTCATTGATCACCGCCCTGTCAGGCTCCATTCAGACGTCCGCATGATTTTTACGGATCCGATCCATGTATCCATGGATCCGTAAAAATCATGCGGACGTCTGAATGGAGCCTTACAGGGGGGTGATCAATGACAGGCGGGTGATCACCCATATACACTCCCTGATCACCCCCTGTCATTGATCACCGCCCTGTCAGGCTCCATTCAGACGTCCGCATGATTTTTACGGATCCGATCCATGTATCCATGGATCCGTAAAAATCATGCGGACGTCTGAATGGAGCCTTACAGGGGGGTGATCAATGACAGGCGGGTGATCACCCATATACACTCCCTGATCACCCCCCTGTCATTGATCACCCCCCTGTCATTGATCACCCCCCTGTCATGCTCCATTCAGACGTCCGCATGATTTTTACGGATCCGATCAATGTATCCATGGATCCGTAAAAATCATGCGGACGTCTGAATGGAGCCTTACAGGGGGGGTGATCAGTGACAGGGGGGTGATCACCCTGATCACCCTCTGTCATTGATAACCCCCCTGTAAGGCTCCATTCAGACGTCCGCATGCGTTCTGTGGATCCGATCCATGTATCCATGGATCCGTAAAAAATCATGCGGATATCTGAATGGAGCCTTACAGGGGGGGTGATCAGTGACAGGGGGGTGATCACCCTGATTACCCTGATCACCCCCTGTCATTGATAACCCCCCTGTAAGGCTCCATTCAGACGTCCGCATGCGTTCTGTGGATCCGATCCATGTATCCATGGATCCGTAAAAAATCATGCGGATGTCTGAATGGAGCCTTACAGGGGGGGTGATCAGTGACAGGGGGGTGATCACCCTGATTACCCTGATCACCCCCTGTCATTGATCACCCCCCTGTAAGGCTCCATTCAGACGTCCGCATGCGTTCTGTGGATCCGATCCATGTATCCATGGATCCGTAAAAAATCATGCGGATGTCTGAATGGAGCCTTACAGGGGGGGTGATCAGTGACAGGGGGGTGATCACCCCGATTACCCTGATCACCCCCTGTCATTGATAACCCCCCTGTAAGGCTCCATTCAGACGTCCGCATGCGTTCTGTGGATCCGATCCATGTATCCATGGATCCGTAAAAATCATGCGGACGTCTGAATGGAGCCTTACAGGGGGGGTGATCAATGACAGGGGGGTGATCAGGGAGTCTATATGGGTGATCACCCCCCTGTCATTGATCACCCCCCTGTCATTGATCACCCCCCCCCCCCCCCTGTAAGGCTCCATTCAGCCATTTTTTTTGGCACAAGTTAGCGGACATTTTTTGTTTGTTTTGTTTTTTCTTACAAAGTCTCATATTCCACTAACTTGTGTCAAAAAATAAAATCTCACATGAACTCGCCATACCCCTCACGGAATCCAAATGCGTAAACATTTTTAGACATTTATATTCCAGACTTCTTCTCACGCTTTAGGGCCCCTAAAAAGCCAGGGCAGTATAAATACCCCACATGTGACCCCATTTCGGAAAGAAGACACCCCAAGGTATTCGCTGAGGGGCATATTGAGTCCATGAAAGATTGAAATTTTTGTCCTAAGTTAGCGGAAAGTGAGACTTTGTGAGAAAAAAAACAAAAAAAAATCAATATCCGCTAACTTATGCAAAAAAATAAAAAATTCTAGGAACTCGCCATGCCCCTCATTGAATACCTTGGGGTGTCTTCTTTCCAAAGTGGGGTCACATGGGGGGTATTTATACTGCCCTGGCTTTTTAGGGGCCCGAAAGTGTGAGAAGTAGTCTGGGATCCAAATGTCTAAAAATGCCCTCCTAAAAGGAATTTGGGCCCCTTTGCGCATCTAGGCTGCAAAAAAGTGTCACACATGTGGTATCGCCGTACTCAGGAGAAGTTGGGGAATGTGTTTTGGGGTGTCATTTTACATATACCCATGCTGGGTGAGAAAAATATCTTGGTCAAATGCCAACTTTGTATAAAAAAAATTGGAAAAGTTGTCTTTTGCCAAGATATTTCTCTCACCCAGCATGGGTATATGTAAAATGACAGCCCAAAACACATTCCCCAACTTCTCCTGAGTACGGCGATACCAGATGTGTGACACTTTTTTGCTGCCAAGGTGGGCAAAGGGGCACACATTCCAAAGTGCACCTTTCGGATTTCACCGGTCATTTCTTACACATTTTGATTGCAAAGTTCTTCTCACACATTTGGGCTCCTAAATTGCCAGGGCAGTATAACTACCCCACAAGTGACCCCATTTTGGAAAGAAGACACCCCAAGGTATTCTGTGAGGGGCATGGTGAGTTCCTAGAATTTTTTATTTTTTGTCGCAAGTTAGTGGAATATGAGACTTTGTAAGAAAAAAAAATAAATAAAAAAATCATCATCATTTTCCGCTAACTTGTGACAAAAAATAAAAAGTTCTATGAACTCACTATGCCCATCAGCGAATACCTTAGGGTGTCTACTTTCCGAAATGGGGTCATTTGTGGGGTGTTTCTACTGTCTGGGCATTGTAGAACCTCAGGAAACATGACAGGTGCTCAGAAAATCAGAGCCGTTTCAAAAAGCGGAAATTCACATTTTTGTACCATAGTTTGTAAATGCTATAATTTTTACCCAAACCATTTATTTTTTGCCCAAACATTTTTTTTTTTATCAAAGACATGTAGAACTATAAATTTAGTGAAAAATTTATATATGGATGTCGGTTTTTTTGCAAAATTTCACAGCTGAAAGTGAAAAATGTCATTTTTTTGCAAAAAAATCGTTACATTTTGATTAATAACAAAAAAAGTAAAAATGTCAGCAGCAATAAAATACCACCAAATGAAAGCTCCATTAGTGAGAAGAAAAGGAGGTAAAATTCATTTGGGTGGTAAGTTGCATGACCGAGCGATAAACGGTGAAAGTAGTGTAGTGCCGAAGTGTAAAAAGTGGCCTGGTCATGAAGGGGGTTTCACCTAGCGGGGCTGAAGTGGTTAATGTGACAATTATTTTAGGTTTTCCTATCGCCCACCTTTGATGGTGCTGTGTCCAGCTCTGAGGCGACCCCGCTCAGCAGCTGCCCAGGCTTAGAGGAAACACTGCCCTATACCCGGCTGCTCTTTGGACACGCTCCCTGCCCGCGGAAGTCCACTGTGACAGACGTGATGAGGAGAAGCGCCGCCCTGCCCCCAGCGGGCTCGGGCCACCCATGTGCTCTATAAGCGGAATGCAGAGTCTGGCCTGGCAGCACGTTAAGCAGCTGCTGTGTCTGATGGGCCGGAGGCCTGACCTGCTGTGCGGGGGCCATAGCGTTGACCTGCGCCCTCCTCGTGGCTCTCAGGTTCACATGCAGGTAACTTACACGCCTCCAGTGCAAATTACTACTACTCTCATCCAAGTGAGGCAGGAGCCTGAGGTGTCAGCACATGTACACTGTATGCCATAGTCCTATATACTGTACATATATCATGGTCCTGTATACTGCGTATGTAACATAGTATACAGCACGTACACTGAATGTCAGTCATATACTGTACATATATCATGGTCCTGTATACTGCGTATGTAACATAGTATACAGCACATGTACACTGCATATGTAACATGGTATACAGTATTATTGGGGGGGGGCTCTATGAGGGAATCTACTGGGGGCTTTATGACGCGGCTCCGCACTTTTTTAGCTGGCTCCTAGATTCCAAGGAAATATATATATATATATAGTTTTAAGTAGAGGCGGCTCACTCCCTGAACAATGAGTAGGATGGGTGCACCTACAGAAAAAGATTTCACCCAATCTTCAAAAATGGTAACTATATAGAAAAAAGTAGTAGGGCACACCTACAGTTGGGTACACATGGAAGATTTATTAGACATATATTCGTTCAACGATATATATTATCACATAAAAACAAATTAAACAATTATTAGCATGCGGTTACTGCGTGTATAAAATAATAAAAAAACTAAAAATCACTTGAAAATTGTGCAAAATGTCACTGGATAAGATAATCCTAAAATAGAGTCTTTTTACTGAGTATTTCTCCAAGTTATGGATATTAATATCGCAGGTTTAGTTCCTCAGTCTATATGGAGTGGAGTTCCCGGAGCAGTTTTCAATACAATGGAAGAGTAATTTTACTACTTATATTTCCTTTACTTGATCCACTTTCTGTGTGTATATCAGTTAAACATTTACTTGTCTACTCACACTTGTGCTGGCTGTATTGCGGTTTATCGTGGCGCCCCACGTATAGTCTGCTTGTAGTCAGCGGTATTATTTCCAAAGTGTGAATCCAGGGATCCTCGGTAGTAAATTGCAGGGGTGCCGTGGATAAAGATCTGTATGTGAGAATCACTGCCAGGTGCTTGGATCAAGCTGCAGGTTTGTACTCACTCCGGCAATCAAGCTTTGCTTACTCCACTGATGGAGTCACAGATAACTCCGAAACGCGTTTGGTGAGAGAGGATCCCATAAGACTGGATATGCAGCTCTGAACATTGAAGTGCTTTATACCAACTACCAGGAGAGGGATCGGTACTAAAAAGAATTGGCAGGAGTAAGCAAAGCTTGATTGCCGGAGTGAGTACAAACCTGCAGCTTGATCCAAGCACCTGGCAGTGATTCTCACATACAGATCTTTATCCACGGCACCCCTGCAATTCACTACCGAGGATCCCTGGATTCACACTCTGGAAATAATACCGCTGACTACAAGCAGACTATACGTGGGACGCCACGATAAACAGCAATACAGCCTGCACAAGTGTGAGTAGACAAGTAAATGTTTAACTGATATACACACAGAAAGTGGATCAAGTAAAGGAAATATAAGTAGTAAAATTACTCTTCCATTGTATTGAAAACTGCTCCGGGAACTCCACTCCATATAGACTGAGGAACTAAACCTGCGATATTAATATCCATAACTTGGAGAAATACTCAGTAAAAAGACTCTATTTTAGGATTATCTTATCCAGTGACATTTTGCACAATTTTCAAGTGATTTTGTTTTTTTATTATTTTATACACGCAGTAACCGCATGCTAATAATTGTTTAGTTTTTATGTGATAATATATATCGTTGTACGAATATATGTCTAATAAATCTTCCATGTGTACCCAACTGTAGGTGTGTGTATATATATATATACACACACATACATACATACACACATACATACACACACACACACACACACACACACACACTACAGAGGACAGTATACTGCTACAGAGGGATCTGGATAGACTGGAGGCTTGGGCAGATAAGTGGCAAATGAGATTTAACACTGACAAATGTAAAGTTATGCACATGGGAAGGAATAATGCAAGTCACCCGTACATACTAAATGGTAAAACACTCGGTAACACTGACATGGAAAAGGAATTTTAATAAACAGCAAACTAAGCTGCAAAAACCAGGCAGCTGCTGCCAAGGCCAATAAGATAATGGGTTGCATCAAAAGGGGCATAGATGCCCGTGATAAGAACATAGTCCTACCACTTTACAAATCATTAGTCAGACCACACATGGAGTACTGTGTACAGTTCTGGGCTCCTGTGGACAAGGCAGACATAGCAGAGCTGGAGAAGGTCCAGAGGAGGGCAACTAAAGTAATAACTGGAATGGGGCAACTACAGTACCCTGAAAGATTATCAGAATTAGGGTTATTCGCTTTAGAAAAAAGACGACTGAGGGGAGATCTAATTAATATGTATAAATATATCAGGGGTCAGTACAGAGATCACTCCCATCAGCTATTTATCCCCAGGACTGTGACGAGGGGACACCCTCTGCGTCTGGAGGAAAGAAGCTTTGTACACAAACATAGAAAAGGACTCTTTACGGTAAGAGCAGTGAGACTATGGAACTCTCTGCCTGAGGAGGTGGTGATGGTGAGTACAATAAAGGAATTCAAGAGGGGCCTGGATGTATTTCTGGAGCGTAATAATATTACAGGCTATAGCTACTAGAGAGGGGTCGGGGATCCAGGGAGTTATTCTGATGCCTGATTGGAGTCGGGAAGGAATTTTTTTATTCCCCTAAAGTGGGGAAAATTGGCTTCTACCTCACAGGGTTTTTTTGCCTTCCTCTGGATCAACTTGCAGGATAACAGGCCGAACTGGATGGACAAATGTATTTTTTCGGCCATATGTACCATGTTACTATGTTACATTACATCACCAAAAAACCCCACTAGCCGGTGGTGCGGAGGGCTCAGGCGGCCCCCCGGGAAATTTCCCTGTAAGGTCTACGGCCAATCTGTCCCCGTGCAAAACCCACAAGTTGGTAAATTATACATTGTGCAACACGGTGCAACTAGAAAATATAACTCACTGCGAGACGGCTATTATACCGCTACATTGACAGTAAAGCTCTGCAAAAATGGAATACCCTACTAAATAAGGCTGTATTGTCAATCCGTGTCCGATCCCAATTTTTACGGATTGCACACAGACCCATTCATTTCTATGGGGCCACAAAAAGGCAAACAGCACACGGATGTCATTGGGATGGATGCACACAGACCACATTCGTGTTTTGTGAATCCATAATTTGGCGACCATAAAATGAATACGGTTAATAAAGGGGGGTTTTGCATTCAGTACTCTCAGCAGTAAACCAGGGTGAAGAATAAGCATGTGGCCCCCCGGAGGACCCGGCACCGTCAATGTCATTTGATTTCAAAGGACGCTTTTTAACCCTCTAAGGCTACATGCAAACGTCCTGTAAGGGATCGCCTCTTATTTGGGGGTCAGTCTCACAGATACAACTTTAGGATACCAGGTTTCAGGTCCAAACCGTGCATTTATTGTGCACACTCCAACCAATACAGGTTATCATGAAGTCGCAGCTTCACCTAACACATGGGACATCCACATAAAATAATAAACACTTGCCCGGCCATGGCCGGCCTTAGGTGTTCAGGCGCCCTGTGCGAGCTAACCTTGTGGCGCGCCCCCCCCCCCCCAAAAAAAAAAAAAACTGCTTGTTGCTGGCATCATGGCATAGGCTGGCTGACTATCCAACCAAGTAGTTACCAGCCCTCACACCCCAAAGGCCGGTGTAATGTTATACTTCCCTAGTTCGTGAGATTTCCCTACCCTCGTCACTTCCGGTCGCACCGGACATGACGTGAGGAGGTGTGCAGCATCGCGCAGGCGCACAACGACAGGTTAGGGAAATTTCACAGCAGAATGCGCATGCGCCAGGAGCCTCGCCGGCGGTTAGGGTAGGGAAAAACTATGGGCCAATGCGCAGTGATCGGATGGATGTTTTCAGCTGAACACCGGCCGACACTGCGCATGCACCGGGAGCCTCACCAGCGGTTAGGGAAGGGAAAAATTTACGTACGGGCCAGTGCTTTTCCCTACCCTAACCGCTGGTGAGGCCCCCAGCGCATGTCGGCCGGTGTCCAGCTGAGAAAATTAGTTTCCAATGTAGTATTAATAACTAAACAATTAAATAATAAACATATTGCATTGTCTACTTACCACCAGGACAATAAGATGATCTGGACTCTGGCTGCAGTCTGGCTCTGGGGACTCCATTGTCACTCTCTCCCCCCCCCCCCTTCCCTCGTCACTCTCATTATTCCCCCCCCCCCCAATCACTCTCATTATTTCCCCCCCCGCCATCACTCTCATTATTTCCCCCCCCATCACTCTCATTATTCTCCCCCCCATCACTCTCATTATTCTTCCCCCCCCCCATCACTCTCATTATTCTCCCCCCCCCCCATCACTCTCATTATTCCCCCCCCCCCCCATCACTCTCATTATTCTCCCCCCCCCCCCCATCACTCTCATTATTCTCCCCCCCCCCCCCATCACTCTCATTATTCTCCCCCCCCCCCATCACTCTCATTATTCTCCCCCCCCCCCCCATCACTCTCATTATTCTCCCCCCCCCCATCACTCTCATTATTCTCCCCCCCCCCATCACTCTCATTATTCTCCCCCCCCCCATCACTCTCATTATTCTCCCCCCCCCATCACTCTCATTATTCTCCCCCCCCCCATCACTCTCATTATTCTCCCCCCCCCCATCACTCTCATTATTCTCCCCCCCCCCATCACTCTCATTATTCTCCCCCCCCCCCATCACTCTCATTATTCTCCCCCCCCCCATCACTCTCATTATTCTCCCCCCCCCCATCACTCTCATTATTCTCCCCCCCCCCATCACTCTCATTATTCTCCTCCCCCCCCCATCACTCTCATTATTCTCCCCCCCCCCCCCATCACTCTCATTATTCTCCCCCCCCATCACTCTCATTATTTCTCCCCCCCCCCCCCATCACTCTCATTATTTCCTCCCCCCCCATCACTCTCATTATTTCCTCCCCCCCCCCATCACTCTCATTATTTCCTCCCCCCCCCCCATCACTCTCATTATTTCTCCCCCCCCCATCACTCTCATTATTTCCTCCCCCCCCCATCACTCTCATTATTTCCTCCCCCCCCATCACTCTCATTATTTCCTCCCCCCCCCATCACTCTCATTATTCCTCCCCCCCCCCCATCACTCTCATTATTTCCTCCCCCCCCCCCCATCACTCTCATTATTTCCTCCCCCCCCCCATCACTCTCATTATTTCCTCCCCCCCCCATCACTCTCATTATTTCCTCCCCCCCCCATCACTCTCATTATTTCCTCCCCCCCCCCATCACTCTCATTATTTCTCCCCCCCCCCATCACTCTCATTATTTCTCCCCCCCCCATCACTCTCATTATTCTCCCCCCATCACTCTCATTATTTCTCCCCCCCCCCCCATCACTCTCATTATTTCTCCCCCCCCCCCATCACTCTCATTATTTCTCCCCCCCCCCATCACTCTCATTATTTCCTCCCCCCCCCCCATCACTCTCATTATTTTCTCCCCCCCATCACTCTCATTATTTCTCCCCCCCCATCACTCTCATTATTTCTCCCCCCCCATCACTCTCATTATTTCCCCCCCCCCCATCACTCTCATTATTTCCCCCCCCCCATCACTCATTATTTCCTCCCACCCCCCATCACTCATTATTTCCTCCCCCCCATCACTCTCATTATTTCCTCCCCCCCCCCAATCACTCATTATTTCCTCCCCCCCCCCCCAATCACTCATTATTTCCTCCCCCCCTCCCCCTTTTCACTCTCTTTTCCACCTCTAGTGTAGCGTGGCCGAGCTCTGTTCGATCCGCGGTACAGGAGCATTTGTTTCCTGTACCCGGCCGGACTGACAGGAAGTGCACACTAAGTGAGCACTTCCTGTCAGTCCGGCCGGGTACAGGAAACAAAAGCTCCTGTACCGCGGATCGAACAGAGCTCGGCCACGCTACATTAACAGCACACAGCAGGCGCAGGCAGGCGCTCAGCCTCAGCCACTCAGGCGGCACAGAATGAGGGGCGCCGCCAGCCGCCCGAACTTATATAAGCAAGTTTTTTTTTTTTAAACCGCAACGTGCGCCCCCTGCTGAATACAGGGGAGGGGGAGATGGAGGGGGCGGGGGCCCGCCCCGTGGGAAAACATAAGTGCCGCCTCGCCTGCCCATATTACATTGCGGGCTGTCGGCCGCCCGGCGCCCCTGTTGCTATGGCGCCCTGTGCGGCCGCACAGCCCGCACACCCCAAAGGCCGGCCCTGTGCCCGGCTAGGCTCTAACTAACACAGAGTTTCCTGACTCACCTAAGTCCTTGTTCACACCCTGTGAACACGTGCGGCTTTCTGAGCCAATGTCCCACAGCCTCCTGGCTGTACAGAGCACAGTACGCCCACTGCCTCCAGTCCAGTGTCTCTTGGGGAATAGTGGTCTGTCAGCCCTCCTGGCTTGGACCACACAGAGCCTCCAGGCCCCTGTCCACAGGCAACACACTCCCCTTGCTGACACCCTGGGAGGTGCTTTGTGCCAGCCTGATTACTTCCAGCTGATCTCACCTGCGGTGGAACAAGGGTGTGAACAGAACTATCCACCCCTTCCTTGACTCTAACCTGCGTGAGACCTGTCACTGTCTCACAGTCCGTAAAAAATGGACACACTGTCAGTTTTTCATGGCCATGTTGCATCAGTGTGTGCATCCATTTTCTGTCCGTGTGTTTTTTATGTCCGTTTTGCATCTGTTTTTTATGTCCGTTAAAAACGAACATAGAAAAATGGATGAATTAATTTGATTGGCAGTTATTTCTACACCCACCTTCTGAGAACACCCACAGGATAGTAGGCCCCCGGCTAAAATAATGTCCCCCATAGTGTAGGTTTTTATTTTATTTAGTGTTTTTATTTTACCCCCATAGCTTTAATAATGCCCCTAATGTAGGGCCCCATCTTAAATAATTTCCCCCATGGTTTAAATAGTGCCCCCATAAAGGCCCACCGCTGTGTTTAGTTTTTTTGGTTGATTTTGCAAAGAAAAAAACGAATCCCCCTCACCTCATCCACTTGCTCGCGCTGCTGCAGTCTCTTCACTGAACAGGACCTGCGCTGTGCGCGATGGCGTCACTGCGCTCTCCCATGCGGTTACGTCACCACGCATATCGCAGGTCCTGCTCAATGAAGAGAAGAACGTGAGCAAATGGATGAGGTGAATTTTTTTTTAACCCCTAAATGGCCATATAGATCAAGTGTACCCGTTTTTTAGACAGGTGCACTCCTGTCAATCGGCCGTTAAACACGGTCCCATTGATTTCAATGGGGTCCGTCTGGCCGTAGAAATGGCCAAAAATTGGACATGTTTTTTGGACGGACGCTATTCACTGGCCGTTTAAAAAGCAGCCATGTGAATAGCCCCATAGACTTTTACTGGTGCTAAAAATGGCCGTGTGACGGACGTTGTTTAGATGGCTGTCACACGGCCATTATTCACTGTCGTATGCGTGAGGCTTAACTTTAATTCACCATTTACTGCCTGGTTCCCCCATAGATGACAGCCGATCCCTGGGGGTGTCAGCAGCAGGCAGCCCTGTCATCAGATTATTGTCAGCGGACCGAGCGCCCAGAAGTAGGAATCTCCAGTTCCTGGTACGACTGATGTTTGTCCACAGAGTGCACGCCCATATACTGGTTACTGATTACACACTAAGCGTGACTGGCCTTACAGCACAACCGGTTTTTCAACTGCTTGCTGGGTTAAAACAGGGATGGGGAACCTCCGGCCCGCACTCATTCCACCCAGCCTCTATCTCCCTGCGCCGCACGCTGTAAGAAGCGCTGCCTATATCCGGCCGTCTGCCATTATTTATTTTATGCACTTATATAGCGCTACTATATTCCGCAGCGCTTTACGGACATTAGCATCCAGCTGTCCCCAATGGGTCTCACAGTCTACAGAAGCCGTCACATCACTTCTCGTGGTGTTAGTAGAGGCACGGCGGGATGTGACGGCTTCTGTAGACTGTGAGACCCATTGGGGACAGCTGGATGCTAATGTCCGTAAAGCGCTGCGGAATATAGTAGCGCTATATAAGTGCATAAAATAAATAATGGCAGACGGCCGGATATAGGCAGCGCTTCTTACAGCGTGCGGCGCAGGGAGATAGAGGCTGGGTGGAATGAGTGCGGGCCGGAGGTTCCCCATCCCTGTTTTAACCCAGCAAGCAGTTGAAAAACCGGTTGTGCTGTAAGGCCAGTCACGCTTAGTGTGTAATCAGTAACCAGTATATGTGTGTGCACTCTTTGGCACGGCGGGATGTGATGGCTTCTGTAGAAGAGTACAAGTGCTGCTCCTGATTGGTAGACCGCTCGATGTGCGCAGCGCTCCACCAACACTGCGAGTAGCGGTGTGATCTGAGAAGACACATCACTTCTCGCAGTGTAACGACCCAGAAGGGACTGACGAGAGAGGCTCTGCTCTGTCAGCATCTTGTCACCTACCGTGAGAGGGACAGTGGTCGGGATAGTTGTAGCTGGGGAATCCTTCCTCGACCCCTCAGGGTTTATCTTGGCAGCTATTAATTGCCAAAAAATCTGAGAATGATATATACTGTATACTGCAGGGGCCATTTTGTGCTGTAGGAATACATAAACCAGTTTATTATTTAAAAGTGCTTTTTGTCCTGCAAGTAGCAGCGTCACACATTTATTCTTTGGAGTGTTAGGGTCCATTCACACATCCGTATGCGTTTTGCGGACCGCACACCACCAACACTCTCAAAGAAAATGCCTTTTCTTGTCCGCAATTGTGAACAAGAATAGGACATGTTCTATTTATTTGCAGATGCGGGCTGCACATTCCGGCCCCATTGAAAATGAATGAGTCGGCACCTGTTCCACCAAATTGCGGAACGGATGCGGACCCATTTTGCAGACGTGTGAATGGACCCTAAAAGCTGTTGAGTCATTACTGTTATCCCTGAGAATAAAGCGCTCTTGTTTTTTTTATTTATTTTTTATTATTAAAGTGCAATTTCTGTTATCGCAAAACCATTTTGTTTTAATAAAGATATAAAAGCGCTTTTTGTCCTTCAAGTAGCAGCGTCGCACATTTATTGCTTGGACTGTAAAAGCGCGTTAACCCTCTGCTGAGTCATTTCTCTGATCTCTTTTGTTCTTTATATTTTTTTCATTACTAAACTGTAATTTCTGTCTTACTGCTAAACGGATTTGGAGAATGTATATGCGACACATGTGACTGTGGTTTCTATCTTTACAAAAGTGTCTGCCTCAGGGTGACCTATAATACGGCACAGTTTTTGAATTTTTCTCTCTTGCTTGTGAGGAGACAACGGACATAACTAATACAACTGGCCATTAGTGTTTGTAGGATAACTGCAGAGTTCGACACACGAAAGGAACGACGGTCACTGGAAGCCATGCATGGCACTACAAGAGGTGAAGACTTGTTCTATCAATGGCCTTACTACAGATGGAGCTCCAGCCATGGTCGGCTCCAAGAAAGGATTCATTGCATTTGTCAAGAAAGAACTGATTCGCCTCGGTCTTGATCCAAGTGATTGAATTATATGCCACTGCATCCTACACCGAGAAGGTCTCTGCGCCTCAACAATGTGATGTCGACGGTAGCAGAGGGTTTAACAACCGCCATTATAAGGAGTTACTGAATGATCTTGACTCGGAGTGCGGAGATCTTGTTTATTACTGTGAAGTGCGGTGGTTGAGTCGTGGGATCATGCGGAATGACGTCAAGCAGTTCATGGACATGAAGGAAAAACCTGTCAGAGAGCTCAGTGATAGCAAATGGTTGTGTGATTTAGGTCCCTTTCACACGAGCGTGATTTCCGCGCGGGTTCAATGTGTGATGCGAACGCATTGCGCCCGCACGGTTTTCGGACCTATTCATTTCAATGGGGCTGTGTACCTGTGCGTTGGTTTTCATGCATCACTTGTGCATTGCGTGAAAGTCGCAGCATGTTCTATATTCTGCAATTTTCCAGCAACGCTGGCCCCCATAGAAGTGAATGGAGCTGCGTGAAAATCGCATCCGCAAGCAAGTGCAGATGCAATGTGTTTTTTCACGCATGGTTGCTCAGAGATGTTTGTATACATTCAGTTTTTTTATCACGTGAATGCAAAACGCATTGCACCCGCACAATAAAAACTGAAGAACTGAACGCGATCGCAGGCAAAACTGAATGACTTTATCACTGAACGCATCCGGACCTAATCCGGACACGCTCATCTGCAAGGGGCCTTAGCGTTCATGATGGACATTACCTGAACGTCAAGCTGCGGGGCCCCAGCCGGCTTCTCAGCTCGTTGCTTTCAAATGTGAAATCATTTGTAGCTAAATTAAAGGGAGTCTTTCGCGCCGATTGACCCTATAAACCTATTAATAGACTAATGTCCATGGCATCCCCCCTATTAAAACTGTTCTTACCGTTAGTTCCCTGCTATAATCGTTCGTCCGAAAAACACTTTTATTCTGTATGCAAATTAGGCAGTGAAGGTGCCCAGGGGCGGCCTTAGAACGGCCGGTGCCCAGGCCCCTGGGTCATCTTCATACCAATCCACTCCCCCATCCGCCGCGTCTGCCCGCCCATCCGCCGAGTCTGCCCGCCCATCCGCCGAGTCTGCCCGCCCTTGGTCTCATCTCTTTTCCTTCCTCCTCCTGGCCGTAATCCCGCGCATGCGCCGATGACCGCGATATCGGCGCATGCGCATTGTATGCCCACAGTCTGGCCGGGGCATCACAGTGTACCTTGCGCATGCGCTGGCCCCGGTCTAACTTACGTTCCTTCCATGCGTAGTCGCATCACAGCGCAACGCTGACGGCAAAGAAGTCTGGTCTGTGGCAGGCATTACTTCTCTCTCCTCTCCTCCAGTGTCGAAAACTCAAAGAGGATTTAATTAGTTAGTATAATCAACTAAATATATGTGTAATGTATTTTCCCACTAATAGTCTATCTCCCAAAGAAAGGCAACAAATAAAATGATAGATAGTACAGCCATACAGAAGGACATGCTGCTAACTTTTGACACTCAAATACAGAGCCACATGTCCCCTACTTTTGTCACTCAAAGACTGGGCCACAAGTCCGCCACCTTTGTGTGTCAGAGATAGGGCCACATGTCCGCCACCTTTGTGTGTCAGAGATAGGGCCACAAGTCCGCCACCTTTGTGTGTCAGAGATAGGGCCACAAGTCCGCCACCTTTGTGTGTCAGAGATAGGGCCACATGTCCGCCACCTTTGTGTGTCAGAGATAGGGCCACATGTCCGCCACCTTTGTGTGTCAGAGATAGGGCCACATGTCCGCCACCTTTGTGTGTCAGAGATAGGGCCACATGTCCGCCACCTTTGTGTGTCAGAGATAGGGCCACAAGTCCGCCACCTTTGTGTGTCAGAGATAGGGCCACAAGTCCGCCACCTTTGTGTGTCAGAGATAGGGCCACATGTCCGCCACCTTTGTGTGTCAGAGATAGGGCCACATGTCCGCCACCTTTGTGTGTCAGAGATAGGGCCACATGTCCGCCACCTTTGTGTGTCAGAGATAGGGCCACATGTCCGCCACCTTTGTGTGTCAGAGATAGGGCCACATGTCCGCCACCTTTGTGTGTCAGAGATAGGGCCACATGTCCGCCACCTTTGTGTGTCAGAGATAGGGCCACATGTCACTTATTAACCCCTTATGAACCCCTGATCACCCCATATAGACTCCCTGATCACCCCCCTGTCATTGATCACCCCCCTGTAAGGCTCCATTCAGACGTCCGTATGTTTTTTACGGATCCACGGATACATGGATCGGATCCGCAAAACGCATACGTATAAATCTGTGCAATATAATATCTTTCTGTTGGTTTTTCGTGGATCCGTAAAAAACATACGGACGTCTGAATGGAGCCTTACAGGGGGGTGATCAATGACAGGGGGTGATCATGGAATCTATATGGGTGATCACCCTCCTGTCCTTGATCACCCCCCTGTAAGGCTCCATTCAGACGTCCGTATGTTTTTTACGGATCCACGAAAAACCAACAGAAAGATATTATATTGCACAGATTTCCTAAGGATTTAAGTAAAATAAAATCATGGCTGCAAGGCACAGGTCAAAAATTTAAGGATCTTGAAACACTATCAGATAGCATTTTTGCGGGAAAACCAAAAGACAAATTTAGGATATGTTCTTGTAATTTCTCTAAAGAATGCTATGATATTGGTCCAAATGGAAGGTATTTGAAGACAGATGCCATTCCGACAATATTCCCTACTCTTGGCGATGGAGAATGTATAATAGAAGAGACCCTAAAGAAGGTTTATAAACGCAGTTTGAAGCGCAGTTTTGAATCCGCTAAAGAAACCCACACAGAAGAATTGTGTGACATGGTAGAAGAAGACGTAATTGTTCCAAATAACGAAACACAATATTGTTGTGTTGCTACTCAGACTGATTTTACCTTTACTAACTGCAAGATTATATCACTGTCAAATGATCAAAATGAGGATGAAGATTCATTCAGAAAGAGGTTTAGAAAATAATAGTCAGATGATGTCAACTCCTTCCAATAACATAAAATACAACCGTATTTCACGAACAACAGATTTATCATCACCTCTGAAGAAAAGGCCAAATCTAAGCTTTGGATTTTTTACCAATAGTGAACAACAACACATTGACGGGATTGAACCTCTATCACCCATATTTGAAAAAAATTATTTGATTGAAGAAAACGATGAAATCGAAATGAATGAAGACATCACAGTGACCTGTGATACTCAAGAACATAGTTACGTCCCAGAGTTTGGCAGCTTAGACAACTCTAACGATTTCTTGACATCTTCATTTTTTTCACAAATCAAAGAATTACCACCATTTTCATTTATATACTCAAATGAACGTGATATAGTAAACGATAAGAAGATTATTTTATTTGAATCCTGCTTAGACAACTTATTGATGAAAGTTAAGTGTCAGTACCATATTGACTGTCATTCTACGGTTAAGACTTTAAAAAAAAAATTGATGGTTCTTATGTAAGAGTCACTGGAATGTGCTCTCAGGGACACCGATTCAAAATATTCGAAAGCCAACCGAGAGTGGGTAATTATGCAGCTGGAAACATAATGACAGCAGCTGCCATCCTGTTCAGTGGTCAAAATTTCACCAAATTGAAAGAATTTTGTGATGTTCTTGGGTTGGTAATTATTTCTGAGACAACATATTACCGATACCAATCTTTATTTCTTTTTCCTGCCTTAGATCTTGCATGGAATAGAGAAAAAGAACAAATTGGGAAAGATATAAAATATAAACCACTATGCATTGCGGGTGACGGGCAATGTGATAGTCCCGGTCATAATGCTAAATATTGTGTGTACTCCGTGATGGACACCTTATCCACCAAGATTGTCGACTTTGAAGTGGTCCAGCGCACTCAGTGTTCTTCATCAGTTGCGATGGAAAAGCATGGATTCTCAATCGTTATGGATCGTCTTTTAGACAACGGATATAATATAAAAATATTTGCCTCAGATAGACATGTTGGCATACGTAAACAGCTACAATTGGAGTACCCTTTAATAGAACAACAATTCGATGTTTGGCATTACGCCAAATCTTTAAAAAAGAAATTAACCACTGCAAGCCAAAATAAATTTTGTAAAGAAATAAAGCCATGGATCAACAAAATAATTCTACACTTCTGGTGGAGTATTCAGAATTGCAATGCTAATACCGAATTACTGCGTGAAAAATGGTTGTCATTGCTAAACCACATAGTCGACGAGCACGAATGGAATGGGAGTTTGTACAATCGTTGTGCACATGGCAAAATTGATGAAAGAAATGGAGAGGTACTTTGGCTTTCCAAGGAGACCCCACCCTTCATGAATATAGAAAAAATAGTAAATAGCAAAGTTTTGAATAATGATCTCAGACATCTTCCAAGAAACTGCCATACAGGACAATTGGAAAACTTTCATAGTTTGGCCCTAAAATACAGAACTAAAAGAATCCATTTTGGCATAGACGCAATGGAGGCCAGGACCAAATTAGCTGCCCTGACTCATAACAGAAATGTTGGTCGAGAGCAAGCAGTGATCAAGTGCCCAAAGAAAAATTCTGAATCAACTGGAACAAAATGTACCTGTCTTGTGATTCCAAAGGGTACAACAAGATGGATAGTACGTGACGTTTATGAAAAAAAATCAGTAGACTATCTCGAAGATATATGTGTAGACGTTTTGAAACTAGTCAAGGGTGATCTTAAATCAACATGGACATCTAGAGCACCGACATTACCACCGAATATCATCAACAAGGAAAGACCACAAAAAGAGGACATTAAACGCCAGCGAATCAGTCGATTCAAATCTATTTAAATACAGTTGAAAATTTGAGCGGTGGACACATTCCAGTTAACTGAAAACTGTTCAGATTTATGTTTTCTTCAAATAGATACCCTTTGTTTTTTCTGATTCTTTATTATAGACTAGTTGATAACGATCGCTTGGATCTCAGATATGTTCCTCTGGCGATTTAACTGTTTTACAGATACATGGTGCAGCTAGTTCAGTTTGCCGCACTAAACTCATCTAATTTTGAAAGTTTTTTTTTAACTCGCTATGGCCATATACATTTAATACATTGTTATAGAGCACACTAATACATGAATGTAATGCTACCTTGTTCTTTTTCTTTACACTTGCAGAAGTTGCAAATGAGCACTCGAAGGTGAGCAGGGGCGAGCACTCGAAGGTGACCAGGGGTGGTGCTTAATGTGTTTGAGGCCAGGCTGCTCTCCCTTCTTTCATTGTTTCCCCGCCCAGCCTCTGCCCGTGCCAGAAACAGCTTGATGCAAGGGAATAGGGGGTGGGCATAGGCAGAAGCTGAGAGGGGAAACAATGAAAGAAGGTTTTAGCAGCCTGGTCTCAAACACAGTAAGCACCATCCCTGGTCCCCTTTGAGTCCTCATTTGCAACTTCTGCAAGTGTAAAGAAAAATAACAAGGTAGCATTACATTCATGTATCGGTGTGCTCTATAACAATGTATTAAATGTATATTGTCCTATGGAGGAGCAAGAAAACATTTATTTATCCTTTATTTAACGTTATTTTGGAAACACATGTGTAATTATAATAAAAACTATACAAAGAAACTCAAGTAAAGAAAATATTCTCAAACATAAAGAAAGCTACTGTATGTTTATTTTTATGCCACTTGAACCAGTGGCGTATGGATCGCCATAGCAGCCATAGCAATGGCTATGGGGACCTACACCACTGGGGGGCCGCCGACAACTGAGGATTAAAAAAATAACAATAAAATTTATGTGGCGAGTGGGCTGGGCTTGGTGCTCTGATAGGGGGCGGTTGGACTCGGAGCCGGAGGCCGTAGGTAGAGAGGCAGTCTGGGAGGTGGTTGGCCGGAAGTGGAGGAGGCGGAGTCGCAGACTTGGAGCGGCACGTACAAGGATAGGAAGCTGCGAGGTGAGCTGCTGGAGTGTGGGTGGGTCAAGTGCCGGGGCCCACTGTGCCAGCTCACTCCTGCAGCTAAATATGATAGGTCCCAAATGTCGCAGGCGGCTGCCTTCATGTCCCGGCTTATGATACGTGTGCTGCTGCCTCTCACTCACTGTGCGATGCTGCTATCCTTGGCTCCGCCTCCTCACACAGCAAGGGAAAAGAGCTTGAGAGAGAGAGAGACCTGCAGAAGGAGGGGCCGGGTCCCAGGAAAATAACCTGATCATTGCCTCCTCCTTCTGCAGTCCTCCGTGCTCATGACATGCCCCACGTTCTTCTGTGATCACCAGAGAGTGACAACTCAGTGTGGCTGCTCCTGCCTTTCTACCATCACTGCAGAGTTGCTTCCTGTCCTGCTTGCTGCTGGCCTGTCTTCAAACTAGTAAGCTAGTAAGGTCCTTTTTTTTTTTCTTCATTCTTTTGTCCAGTTGTTTAATTTTAACCCCTCGAGGCTCAGACATGTCACAGTGACTGAGCTTTTTCCATTAGCCAAATAGTGAGTCTCAGCCAGCACCACTCCCCTCCCATGATGTCCCATTTACTTATAATTAGGACATGCTGTAAGATTTTGTATGGAGAAGTATTACTTGTCCATGCTAAATCTTTTGGATGTGTCCTTAGTAGGTGTTGTCAGTAGTTACTGTCACTCAGCCCTGCTGTCACCACCAAGTATCGCTGATGACCCACCTTTAGGGTCCAGTCACACGACCGTAATTCTTGGTCCGCCTCTGTGCAACAATTTTGCGTAATGTGTGCGGTCCCATTCATTTAAATCGGGCTGCAAAAGATGCGGACTGCAACAGTTGTCAGTGTTCCCTGTACAGAGAGAGAAGGGGGCCCGTATAGAAAAGTTCAGTATGAGGCTTCATTCACATCACCGTTTAGCCATTCCGTTCTCCTGCTCAATTTAGGAGCAGGACAATGTAAAGGACAGATTTGGAACATAACGGAGCCTACGGATCCCATAGACTATAATAAAGTCTGTTAGGTTTCCGCTCAGAAGATGATTTTGGAGAAGAAACAAAAGTAGTGCATGCAAGACTTTTGTCTCCGCTTCCTTCAAAAATCTTCTTCTGAGCGAACACCTAACAGACCCCATTATAGTCTACGGGGTCCTTAGGATCGGTTCGGCTCAGTTATGTGCCAAATCCGTCCTCTCCATTCTCCTGCTCCTAAATGGAGCAGGAGAACAGAAAGGCTGAACGGTGATGTGAAAGAACCCTGAGTTGTCACTGGGTTTTCACCGCTGTCTCCGGCGGCTTCCTGCATGGCCCGTCTTATGATCACCTAGGCTATGCAGGCAGTGTTGTGCTCCACTCACTATGCGGTGCTGAGACAATGGATGGAGCGGACTGCGGCTGTGAGCCTGCCCTATACACAGCAGGTGCTAAGACAATGTATGGAGCGGACTGCGGCGGTGAGCCTGCCCTATACACAGCAGGTGCTAAGACAATGTATGGAGCGGACTGCGGCGGTGAGCCTGCCCTATACACAGCAGGTGCTAAGACAATGTATGGAGCGGACTGCGGCGGTGAGCCTGCCCCATACACTGCAGGTGCTAAGACAATGTATGGAGCGGACTGCGGCGGTGAGCCTGCCCTATACACAGCAGGTGCTAAGACAATGTATGGAGCGGACTGCGGCAGTGAGCCTGCCCCATACACAGCAGGTGCTAAGACAATGTATGGAGCGGACTGCGGCGGTGAGCCTGCCCTATACACAGCAGGTGCTGTGACGATCTCACCATCGTATAAGTGTCTGTCCATATGTATGTGTCTGTCCCTGTGTCTGTGTGTCTCTCCCTGTGTGTCACCATCACAATGCCCACGGTGTTCCTATGTCTTGGCGCACACCATTGTTTTTCTTGTGAAATTCCCAATTAGTTTGATGTGTCACATGACCCTCTTCCTATTGAAAATAAAAAATTTGGAATCAAAATGTCCGACTTCAAAATGGCCGCAGTGGTCACCTCCCATTTTGAAAAGTTTCCCCCCCTCACATATACTAATGTGCCACAAACAGGAAGTTAATATCACCAACCATTCCCATTTTATTAAGGTGTATCCATATAAATGGCCCACCCTGTATTTTTTTAACAAACACATTACACTTTTTAAAGCATTTATATATTATATATATTAACCAGTAATGAGATTCAACTTCAATTTTTTTTTTTAAATATCATGAATTTTAATTTGAAATTGAAAACATAAACAACAAAATATTAATACTATAGTTGCTTTAAGCGGGTGCCTGTACTTTTAGTATAGATTACCTATTCTATTAATATACCATTAATATAAAATAGTAGTTATTTCTACCCCTGGCAACAAAAACTGATTTATTCATTTTTTCAATAACAAGAGCTTATTCATAGGCCATAAATTCAGCTGGAATATCAGGTGCATGCTTGAAACCAGTGTATTCCTCATCCGTGTCAGCAAAGGCTTGCCGTACTTTATGCACCACACATGCCGGGATGGGTCGTCGATTACCCTTCCCAAGATATCCATGCACCCATGCAGTAAAAGTCCGATATGCAGTCTTTCTGCGTTGTCTATAAATATAAAAAATGTAATTTATTCAAATACTTCTAAAAAAAAATGAAAGGGATTATATAAAACAATTCTAGCCTTTTCTAATCAGCCCATCCATCATAATACAGAATGTTTGACTCTTAGGCCCCTTTCACACTTGCGTTGTCCAGATCCGGCATAGAGTTCCGTCGTCGGGGCTCTATGCCGGAAGAATCCTGATCAGGATTATCCCAATGCATTCTGAATGGAGAGAAATCCGTTCAGGATGCATCAGGATGTCTTCAGTTCCGGAACGGAACGTTTTTTGGCCGGAGAAAATACCGCAGCATGCTACGCTTTTTGCTCCGGCCAAAAATCCTGAAGACTTGCCGCAAGGCCGGATCCAGAATTAATGCCCATTGAAAGGCATTGATCCGGATCCGGCCTTAAGCTAAACGTTGTTTCGGCGCATTACCGGATCCGACGTTTAGCTTTATCTCAATGGTTACCATGGCTGCCGGGACGCTAAAGTCCTGGCAGCCATGGTAAAGTGTAGCGGGGAGCGGGGGAGCAGCATACTTACCGTCCGTGCGGCTCCCGGGGCGCTCCAGAGTGACGTCAGGGCGCCCCAGGCGCAAGGATGACGTGATCGCATGTACACGTCATCCATGCGCCTGGGGCGCTCTGACGTCACTCTGGAGCGCCCCGGGAGCCGCGCGGACGGTAAGTATGCCGCTCCCCCGCTCTCCACTCCTACTATGGCAACCAGGACTTTAATAGCGTCCTGGGTGCCATAGTAACACTGAAAGCATTTTGAAGACTGATCCGTCTTTAAATGCTTTCAGTACACTTGCGTTTTTCCGGATCCGGCGTGTAATTCCGGCAAGTGGAGTACACGCCGGATCCGGACAACGCAAGTGTGAAAGGGCCCTTAGTACAATGGTACCTTTTTTGTGTTGTTTGTTTTAAACATAATAAAAAAAAAAATATATTTCTAAAAGTATCCTATTCAGCTTCTAGAGGTTCCCCCAGTTGGCATTAATGGAACATGTCAATGTAAAAAAAAAAAGTTCTTTCTGCCTTCTGATCAGCCCTTCTGTCGTATAACCACCTCCAGCTATCGAAAGTTACAAGAGTCAAGTGAATAAATCAAGCTAGAAAATGTTCTGCAACTGAGCGTTCCTATGGCCATTTATGGCGTAGAATTTTTTTTTTCTGTATTGTTCATGAGCACGACAAATAAATACAGCCGTCCCGCCGTTCTCTGATGCACCTGGTCACGTCTTCAGGCTCGAGTCTGAGGCGTTGTTAATGATAGAACAGAATGGCATCACAACAAAATATTTGAATTACACCAATTAAAATAAGTTCCAGATTATACTGCCATCACCAAAGTCAACATTGACCAGAATAACAGCCAAGTTCCCTTGTATTGGAGTGACCTTGTATTCTACCCTCTCATTCCGATCGCACATCCGAACCCTTTCACCCACCTGTCGCCTCAGACTGAAAAACCTATCCAGCATCCGCACCTTACTCAACTTTTAATCTGCTTGTACATGTCCTCATCATCTCTTGGCTACACTAGCGCAACATTCTATTGTGTGGTCTTCCATCTAGCACTCTTGGACCACAGAACTTTATTTCAGCTTAGTATCTATCCTTGTGATAGATCATCAGAATCTGATCATCGGGGGTCCTAGTCCACGGACTACCGCCGATCGGATGCTGATGATCTATAACGAGGATAGATCTGCAGCTGTAAGAAAGTTCAGGTAACCCCTTAAGAAAAATAAAATGAATAAGATATAATATTTGACATTACCTGTTCATGTCTTTGGCAGGTGGTGGTGCTTGTTGTTGCCCAACCGTGCGAAACACCACACTAACGGTATCTTCTCTTTGGCAGAAAATAGAAAAGAATTCATGTGTAGTGATGCAACCCGATTCCTCAATAAATTCTTGTGCATTTTCTACCTCTCTGCAACATGTAGATTCGATGTTTGTTTTCATTATTGGACAGTTGTCACAAAGACACCAATCTCATTTTCCTATACGACAATTAGAGTTTGCCGGTTGAAAAACGATATACTGGCTGTTTTCATCTCTAATAGGATTGCTGGGGAAACAGTTGGTGTTCAAGAGATCTCCAAAATATTTTATTCTTAACTGAGACATAAGTTCTTGTAACTGTAAAAAAAATATATTAATAAATAATTGTAATCAACATTCAAGTTGGTTAATTAGTATTAGTATGATATTTCAAAATATCTAATTACCTCCGGATCCTCAGAATCATTTTTTATTTTTGTATCTGCCGTCAACAATGTTTGTTGAGATACGGTTGTTGTTACTTCCTCCAACGGGAACACGTTCTCCGAACCATGCAAATCAGAGTTTTCAAATAACGCCTGAAACAAAATAAAAAATGTATTCAAAATATTTATTATGAAATATTAATCATTAAATACAAATATTATGTTTGATCTTTGCAATCAAATTTGTCATGTTATTTGATAACAGGGTTTCTGCGACAACACATGTATCGAATAAACATAACATTTATATTGCATTGATCAACCAGAGTATTAGTAATTGACGATGAAAAAGGGGTGGCACTCTAGACCATTTAGTGCTACCAGGAAATTTTTTTTAAATTAAAGTTTAATTACTCCATAATCAAGATAACAAAATAAATTTGTATCATAATTAATCAGTTGATAAATTAATAATTATCTATAATGAATTTTTTTTTTTTTTTTTAAAGTGAGGTGAGACCAGCTAGATTGAACTAACTTTTACATACTTCTAGATTAAGAGATTCATCCTCAACGTAGCATGCTAATATATTGTAATTTGTATTCAACAAAATACTTGAATCAGATTGTGTAGATAATATCACGTATAGATCGCTGCAATCATTTGCAGGGATGTTCTCTTCCGTCTAAATTTTTTTTAAAAGAAAACGGTTTGAAAAAAATAATATCTTTATAAAAAAAAAATTAAAGGAAGAATTAATACTCTTTATAATTCTATTTTTCAAAATTGTCATACATTGATTTAATTACATACATATAGAATTTATACTATATAGAAAACGAAAATTTCAGACAAAAAACAATTGAAACCATAGACGTATGGGCAACAACAGAAAAGGTGTGTACTGCATGTTAACTTTCAATTAAAAAGCTCAGTGTTAGGCTAGGTCTACACGACGACATTTGTCGCGCAACATTTTGTTGCACCAATGTCGCGCGACAATTTTTATAATGGTAGTCTATGGTGTCGCACTGCCATTCGAGATGGATTTTTCTGCGACTGTCGCGTCGCAGTCGCAGCATGTCGCATGTTGCAGTGCGACACCATAGACTGCCATTATAAAAATTGTCGTGCGACATTGGTGCAACAAAATGTTGCGCGACAAATGTCGTTGTGTAGACCTAGCCTTACTGCCCTCCCTGTGAGAGGTCTGAGCAGATATGAAATATTTGCAGCACTTGAGTCTATCGGACAGGTCTCTGTGTTGAAATGTGACTCTCGATGTTTTTTGTCGTTTGAAAGATGTTCCTTCTATAAATTTTCTGCTCATTTGCAGTTTATTTGATATCATTAAACATGCTTCTCTCAGAAGACCTTGTGTTAGATATTTACTGCAGTAGTATTTTTAAGGGTTTTGGAAGATCTCCGGTTTCTAAATTGTCTCATGTTGACTCCTTTATTGACTTTAGACTATCATTTAAAAAAAGAAATATACGGTACCCGTATTTTTCGCCCATAAGACGCACCTAGGTTTTTGAGGAGGAAAATAAGAAAAAAAAAATTGGAACCAAAAGGTATGCTTTTGGTGGGTTTTGAACTAATTGTGGTTTGTGGCTGGCACAGTTATGGGGGATCTATGGGTGACGCACTGTTATGGGGGATCTATGGGTGACGCACTGTTATGGGGGATCTGTGGGTGACGCACTGTTATGGGGGATCTGTGGGTGACGCACTGTTATGGGGGGATCTGTGGGTGACACTTAGGGGGGGATCTGTGGGTGACACTTGGGGGGGATCTGTGGGTGACACTTGAGGGGGTCTGTGGGTGACACTTGGGGGGTCTGTGGGTGACACCTAGGGGGGGATCTGTGGGTGACACTTAGGGGGGGGATCTGTGGGTGACACTTAGGGGGGGGATCTGTGGGTGACACTTGAGGAACTGTGTGTGGCTCTTATTGGGCTCTCTGGATGGCACTGTTATGGGGATCTGTGTATGACACATATATTGCATCTTATGCTATGTGTCATCCACAGATCGCCTCCATAAGTTTCCCTGTAGTGAATAACCCTCAATACATGGGGTGGGGGTCGCATCTGCTTTTATAATGACAGCGGGGCCCGTGCAGTGACTGTATTCTACTACACGGGCCCCGCTCACTGTATAATCGTATCTCTAATAGTTAATTGTTATGTATATAATCCCATAATCAGCGCTGTGTATTACGGTATTTACAACTACAAGCGCTGGGTAGCAGAGAGGAGGGAGGAGGCAGGCCGGGAGGACAGGCGCAGGCAGCATGAGTCATACGTCATGCGCCCACGCCGCCTGCTTCATTCATAAAGTGGGCAGCGCAGGCGCGTGACGTAGTGACTCACGCTGCCAGCGCCCGTCCTCCCTCCTCTCTGCTACCTACCGGAGCGGCGGGAGCTTGTAGTTGTAATTAATACACAGCGCTGATTATGCGATTATATACATAAGAATTAACTATTAACCCCTTAGTGACCAAGCACATTTTTTAAAAATTGCATTCCAAGAGCTAGAACTTTTTAGTTTTTTCATAAATGTACTTGTATGAGGTCTTATTTTTTGCAGGACAAGTTATAGTTTTTAATGCACCATTTTAAGTACATGTAATGATTGATTAAAGCCAGCCATTTAGCGAAAACCCCATTTGTTTACGTCAGTAAAAACACGTATGGGTGGTCACTAAGGGGTTAAAGATAGGATTATACAGTGAGCGGGGCCCGTGTAGTAGAATACAGTCACTGCACGGGCCCCGCTGTCAATTTAAAAGCAGATGCCGGCCCCCAGCCCCTCCTCCCTCACAGCTGATACACCCGCCGCGCGGCATCGCGGCGGCTGTATCATTGAAAACTCGGCAAAATCAGCAGCATTTGCCCCATAAGACACACTGCTATTTTCCCCCCACTTTTGGGGCGTAAAAAGTGAGTCTTATAGGGCGAAAAATACGGTAAGTAAATTTTTCACTACTATTTTTTGTTTAAAGTAAATAAATAGTATAAAAAAAAATTTACTTCATCTTGAGCAGTTACTTCCTCCGTTTTAATACCAACATCATTATGTGTTTTCATATCCTGAGCTTTATTCATAATTCACTGTTATCTTTACGGCTAAAATATAAATTTTCAAAAAATAAAATAAAAATTTTGCTAATAAAGTTCGTACTAGTGTCTCTGTGTTACAAAACACACATTAGACTTTCAATCTGTTGCCATATCTTTTAAAATTCACCGGTACGCACAGAGATTGAGCGTGTAGTTTGCCGCCATGAGATAATGGGCCACTGGTAAGAACACAGACAGACACACACACACACATACAGACAAAAAGAGATTGGTCTCGTCGTTTGGTGCCATGATGTAGAAGGTCCACCGGTAAGCACAGAGAATCAGCGTGTAGTTTGCCGCCATGAGGTAGAAGGTCCACCTATACACACACACACTCACACACACAACGCCTTATTACACCGTTTTTTTTTTTTGACAAGTAAAAATCACATCCACCTGTGCACATAAGGCAGACCAAACACCTTTTTAAAAATTGAAATGAATGTGCTGCAAACACAGACGTTCTTAAAGTAATGCACATGCGAACACAGTATATTTTTTTAAATGATTACAGTGATTCACATTGTTGTATAGCTTTACTCAATTTTAAATGACACTGGTTATTTAATTCGATAGGAGTCTATATCTCGACTGCATATATGTCTTTGACACACAAGGGTGGCAGACATGTGGCCCTATCTCTGACACACAAAGGTGGCGGACATGTGGCCCTATCTCTGACACACAAAGGTGGCGGACATGTGGCCCTATCTCTGACACACAAAGGTGGCGGACTTGTGGCCCTATCTCTGACACACAAAGGTGGCGGACTTGTGGCCCTATCTCTGACACACAAAGGTGGCGGACTTGTGGCCCTATCTCTGACACACAAAGGTGGCGGACTTGTGGCCCTATCTCTGACACACAAAGGTTTCGGACTTGTGGCCCTATCTCTGACACACAAAGGTTTTGGACTTGTGGCCCTATCTCTGACACACAAAGGTTTCGGACTTGTGGCCCTATCTCTGACACACAAAGGTTTTGGACTTGTGGCCCTATCTCTGACACACAAAGGTGGCGGACATGTGGCCCTATCTCTGACACACAAAGGTGGCGGACATGTGGCCCTATCTCTGACACACAAAGGTGGCGGACATGTGGCCCTATCTCTGACACACAAAGGTGGCGGACATGTGGCCCTATCTCTGACACACAAAGGTGGCGGACTTGTGGCCCTATCTCTGACACACAAAGGTTTCGGACTTGTGGCCCTATCTCTGACACACAAAGGTGGCGGACTTGTGGCCCTATCTCTGACACACAAAGGTTTCGGACTTGTGGCCCTATCTCTGACACACAAAGGTTTTGGACTTGTGGCCCTATCTCTGACACACAAAGGTGGCGGACATGTGGCCCTATCTCTGACACACAAAGGTGGCGGACATGTGGCCCTATCTCTGACACACAAAGGTGGCGGACATGTGGCCCTATCTCTGACACACAAAGGTGGCGGACATGTGGCCCTATCTCTGACACACAAAGGTGGCGGACATGTGGCCCTATCTCTGACACACAAAGGTGGCGGACTTGTGGCCCAGTCTTTGAGTGACAAAAGTAGGGGACATGTGGCTCTGTATTTGAGTGTCAAAAGTTAGCAGCATGTCCTTCTGTATGGCTGTACTATCTATCATTTTATTTGTTGCCTTTCTTTGGGAGATAGACTATTAGTGGGAAAATACATTACACATATATTTAGTTGATTATACTAACTAATTAAATCCTCTTTGAGTTTTCGACACTGGAGGAGAGGAGAGAGAAGTAATGCCTGCCACAGACCAGACTTCTTTGCCGTCAGCGTAGCGCTGTGATGCGACTACGCACGGCAGGAACGTAAGTTAGACCGGGGCCAGCGCATGCGCAAGGTACACTGTGATGCCCCGGCCAGACTGTGGGCATACAATGCGCATGCGCCGATATCGCGGTCATCGGCGCATGCGCGGGATTACGGCCAGGAGGAGGAAGGAAAAGAGATGAGACCAAGGGTGGGCAGACTCGGCGGATGGGCGGGCAGACTCGGCGGATGGGCGGGCAGACGCGGCGGATGGGGGAGTGGATTGGTATGAAGATGACCCAGGGGCCTGGGCACCGGCCGTTCTAAGGCCGCCCCTGGGCACCTTCACTGCCTAATTTGCATACAGAATAAAAGTGTTTTTCGGACGAACGATTATAGCAGGGAACTAACGGTAAGAACAGTTTTAATAGGGGGGATGCCATGGACATTAGTCTATTAATAGGTTTATAGGGTCAATCGGCGCGAAAGACTCCCTTTAAGGCTGTGGAAAACGCCACTTGAAAAGAAAAACATGGTGGATTCCCCCACTATGGAAGGACAGAAACCTTCAACGACACTTGGGGTGCCGGTGAATGTGCCAGGGGCCGGTGAATGTGCCAGGGGCCGGTGAATGTGCAAAACTTATTGAAGCATTTGATGAAAGATTCAAGACTGCAGATAACTAAAAACCCAACCATGTAACACATGTCTTCCCCGCCTAAACCAAATAACGACAGAGGAACATGTTTTGTAGAGCGATGATCAGTTTTTTTAGTCGCTTTTACAACAAACCACAAAAATCACCAGAAACTACTTTCGGGAAGTATGAGAAATGATAAGCTGCACTGACACCACAGTGGGTAAGTCCGCCTTCTCTTCCGATCTTAGTAATTTATTTCCACCGACCTCCAGCTGTGACTTAAACCATGAAAACTGTTACAGAACATACAGTTGCAATAAAAAGTATGTGAACCCTTTGGAATGATATGGATTTCTGCACAAATTGGTCATAAAATGTGATCTGATCTTCATCCAAGTCACAACAATAGACAATCACAGTCTGCTTAAACTAATAACACACAAAGAGTTAAATGTTACCATGTTTTTTATTGGTCTGTTCAGAGAAGCAGCAGTGCGGAACTTTCTCCATTTATAGACAATTTGTCTTACCGTGGACTGATGAACAGCAAGGCTTTTGGAGATACTTTTATAACCCTTTCCAGCTTTATGCAAGTCAACAATTCTTAATCGTAGGTCTTCTGAGAGCTCTTTTGTGCGAGGCATCATTCACATCAGGCAATGCTTCTTGTGAAAAGCAAACCCAGAACTGGTGTGTGTTTTTCATAGGGCAGCTGTAACCAACACCTCCAATCTCATCTCATTGATTGGACTCCAGTTGGCTGACACCTCACTCCAATAAGCTCTTGGAGATGTCATTAGTCTAGGGGTTCACATACTTTTTCCACCTGCACTGTGAATGTTTACATGGGGTGTTCAATAAAAACATGGTAACATTTAATTCTGTGTGTGTTATTAGGTTAAGCAGACTGAGATTGTCTATTGTTGTGACTTAGATGAAGATCAGATCACATTTTATGACCAATTTGTACAGAAATCCATATAATTCCAAAGGGTTCACATACTTTTTCTTGCAACTGTATGTGAGGCTTTATGTATAGTCTTTTCACATGTAGCCGCTTGCACTAATATTGAATCTAATGTACTAATTCATGATACCCAAATAATTGTCAGAATGGATCCCGAGGTCCCAGAAACTGCAAAGATACATATATAGAGGTAAAACCATGTTTATTAGCTGCATTACAATCACCATTTGTGATATCCTAAGTCAATAGCAATGGGGGCTGCTGCAGAAAACAAGGTTAGGGGGGGGGGGGGCAGCAGCTAGATTTCTGAAATTATTCTAGCACGTAGAGCCCATGCACTCACAAACATTTTCTTTTCCGCGTTTGTTCCACTTTTTATGTGGCCTGTATGTGGAACCATTCGCCAATGACTCAGCACTTTGAATGGAGCTGTGCTTCCTGTCCTATTCAAAGTGCTAGTTCCAGCATCAGAGACTGCAGGAAACGCCCCTGACGAAGCTATGTGTGAAACCCGGGTCGGGCTGTGCGAAAGACTATTGCTGTTATTGATATGCTGAAAAATCATTTTATTTCTGTGAGTATAATAAAGCAGAATATTTTAACTGTGCCGGAGGTACTCTCACTATTGTGTGGTTTATGACATCTTGCAGAGGAGTCTACGACGATCCAGCATAGATATGCTGAGTTTCAATCTAGGTAGAAGTACACTGCGATCCAACTGAAGGGTGTCTATCTTGGGCCAGATAAAGTGAATACCTGCATTCGTGGAAAAACGCTCTGTGTGAATGAGGAGCAGCGTGGTCTCATTATATTAACATCTTACAATTGTGAAGAACCCACTTCATCTCGGGAGACCAGCAGCGCAAGTACCATTGAAACCTAGTGACTCATTTTATCTTATTTTATTACCCACTCGAATGCCTTCGAATACATTAGAGTTACATAATTCTCTGGCTAATGGTTCTAGTGCTAGGTTGAACAGAAGGGGGGGGGGACAAGGGGCAACCCTGGCAAGTCACCTTCTGCAAGCCAAAAGGTCTAGATAAGAAGCCCTGCGTGTAAACCCTAGCAGTTGGTTTATGATATAGTTGAGACAAAAAGACTCTGAACGCGCCAGTGAATCCCATCTTATCCATAACTGCCTCCAGCCATGCCCGCCTGACATTATCAAAAGCTTTTTTGGCGTCTAATGTAAGCATGGCTGGAGATTCTCCCCCCTCAGGGACATGTTGTATTCTGTCCAAAACTGTTAGCACTGTCCTAATATTTGTCACCGCAGACCTTCCCTGAACAAATCCCACTTGTTCGTGCCCTATCAAATGGGGTAATTTTCTGGCCAGACGATCAGCTTTATTATTTTAGATAGGATTTTAGCATCAACATTAATTAACGAGATATGCCTGTACGACCCTGGTAATAAGGGGTCCTTCCCCGGTTTAGGAAGCAATTTGATGTAAGACATATGTCACGGAGGATGTTGCAGATAGCTGGAAGTTATGGATAAACATCCGACTGGCCTGATCACAAACTAAGGAGCATATAGGTGACCCCCTATAAAACCCTAAGAGATCACCCTGACTGCTAAGCACATACGAGGGTCTCAGAGGTAGACGATTGCATGCCCTCGTACCTAGACTGTGTGACACCTGAAAACCCTATAATAGTGAGGGGACACGACCACCTGCTCCCTGCACTTAATACGGAGGGAGTCAAGGTCGCCTAGAATCAAGCCAGCAAGGAAACACAATACATAAAAGGACTTATCTGAACAAGCAGCAACAGAAGTCTCTAGCAGTGAACACTTCAAATCCAGGAAGTAGTATAAACCGCAAAGTGAGGCAGTATGGGAGGGAATATAAAGGAGAGAGGATTAGTCTAAATAGGTGACACCTGAGAGAAGGAAATGAGATGACAAAGTGAGACCAAAACAAAGAACATTATGCAAGAGGTAGAAAAGGACGTCTGTCAGACCTTCTCACAGAAGTGGCGGGGACAACATATTACCCCTATCCAACAGTGAGTGTCCTTTAAGGACTTCATTAAACAAGTCTAACATAACCGATAAGACCTGGTTCGATAGAGCTTTATAGTATTCCCCGGTAAATCCATCTGGACCCGGTGCTTTTGAGTTACGCAACTGTTTAACCACACCCTGAAGTTCCATCAGGGAGATGTCAGAATTTAGGACCTGGAGTTGTTCAGTGCTCAGTTTGGGAAGCCGTACCCTATCCAGAAGGGAATCGGTCAGGTCAACTTGGCCACCATTCCTATATAAATTTTCATAGAACTCTCCTACTATAGAATTGATTTCTGCTGGGTTATGTACCAACCCCCCCTCAGAATTTTTTTGACAATTGATAAATTGAGGTTGCCTAAGGCCTTTCGCAAGATTGGCCAGTAGCTTCCCAGACTTATTGCCAAATTTATACAACCTGGCCTCAAACTCTGTACTCCTCAACGATTCTCTGTCTTTTTCACATTTCTCAAACTTCTGATGCTCCTCCACCCACCTCTTTTTGTTATCCTCTGTGGGGTCTAGGTTAAAACTAAGATAGGCCTGCCTAACCCTTTGGCTTGCTTGGACTGACAGAGATTGGGCCTTCTTTTTGAGTCCAGTTACATATCCCGTGATTTGCCCCCTTATGACCGCCTTTGATCAAAACAAGCAAGGTGTCTCCAAGTGGGCCACTTTTTCAGCTCTGCATTTTTCCCACCAAATGATCAACTTGTCTATGAACTCTTCTCTGGAGCATAAATGTGAAGGGAAGATCTATATATAATCTGGTCCTCTAGGAAAGGTGTCTGTCAAGACTAGAACAACAGGTGTATAGTCCAAAATTACAATGTCACCAATGTCCGTCAACTCCACTCTATGCACCAGAGAATGAGGTATTAAAATGTAGTCAATTCGAGACCATGAATCTTGTGAGTGAGAATAAAAGGTATAGCTCCTGTCATCTGGGTGAAGCTGGCGCCACGGATCAGTCAGCCCCACTCCCTCCATCAAGATTTTAATGCTCGGTCTTGGGGGCCTTCCATCCCCACCCTATTCCCAGCCTTCTTTCTATCATCAATCCCATGAGCAACTGCATTGAAGTCTCCTCCAACAATCTTGTTGTCACAGGTTTTCCCTAACAACATCATCCAAATCATTGAAGAAAGGAGCATTCCCCATGTTCGGACCGTAAATATTATAAATGCTATATTGAGTCTCCTGAACCTGCATAAGTACCTGCACCCATCTGCCCTGGGAGTCAGCTGAGTGCAGCAAAACACAGCAATTCAATTGTTTATTGATCAATATTAATACCCCCGCTTTTCGATTTAATGACGGGGACCCCAACACCGTACCTACCCAGGATTTCTTCATTCTATCAAAGCCACCTGCCCCGAGATGGGTCTCCTGTATGAGTACTACATCAGGTTTAAGTTTATTGAGGCCTTTAATGTTCCAAGATATCACCCCCATATCGAGTTGGATAGATGCAGTAGGCACCTCAGAGAGTTATGAGTCTCCCACAAGAGCCCAGAGAGGGTTCAAAGAAAAGTAGAAACTTTCCCCAACAATAAAACTGTACCTTCCCTCCAACCCGAACTTCCCCCCCACCTATTAGAACACCTCTTCACTAACTTCTTTGGTAACTAGAAGGGATCGCCCCTCTAGTCCCCTATAGTCGTAACAGAACATCTCCAACATTATGAGTATAAGACCCAAAGGGGTAACCTGCCCACCGAACCCCAAACAGTAGGAAATAACATAACAGCATCATTCAATGGGCCCTGCGAATGATATGTTCTGAACGAAAGATTCTTTAGTATGAGATTTCCCCTATCCCCTATGCAGCTATCACAGCATTTGCTAAAGGATATCTGTACCGTCACATGGTGGTATATATAGTACTTAAGTCATCTCCTAGAATAAGACGCCTCCTTGCTATTGGGAGATTTTCCACTTCCATTCCTGGCTTCCCGATGATCTTGATCTGCTCCTCTTTTCCACTCTGGGCCACCGGATCGCTCCTGTCTTGGTGTCCCACCTTGTTGCTCTCGGTCATCATCAGCTGCCTTTATCTGGTTCTGTAAAGAGTCCATCCACTCCCCCGCTGTTGTCGGGTTGTTGTAGGTTGTCACAGTTCCATCAGGGTGTGTTACCCCCAACTTGGCTGGATATAATAGTTGGAATTTTATCCGCCTCTGATATAGAATAGAGCATATCTGACTAAACTCTCTCCTCTTCTTCGCCACCGCGGTAGAATAGTCCGCAAACAACAATATGGTGTGCCCCATCAACTTCAGCGGCCCTTTCCTGGATATAAAAGCTTGAAGTATTACCTCCTTATCACAGTAGTCCAGAAATTTAATTATCACTTGACGGGGTCTAGGCGTTACGCCACCTGTCTCCCTAAATAGTTGCTGCTGTATTTCTGCTGCAGGGCCAATTCTATGCGCTCTTTCCACTTTGTGCATCCCAGCAGAGCCAGCGGTAGCTCCCTTTCACACAGATTTTTAAGGGCCTGCGGTTTGACCGTTTACGGTAAGCCCAGAAGACATAAATTGTTTCATCTAGACCGGTTTTCAAGGTCCTCAATCTGATCTAATAAAATTGCATTTTGTTTAGATAGTTCGCTCATTTTCTGGGCAGAAGTAGTGTAATCATCCTCAGCCTGTGACAGTCTCTGCTCTAGCTCCTCAAGCTTTGCATCATGCTGGGAGACTACTTCATGTAATTGCTGCAGGGATGCCAAGAGCGTCTTGGACAAAGTGTCCCTAATGTCTGGTGCTAGATGTTTGGCCACCCCGAGATTTATAGTCAATATTTGGGGGAGCGCATTGCAAGCTGGATTGAATCTGCGACTCACCAAGTTCCTGAGTCGCTTGGACTGGAGATGAAGGGCGCGCATCCGCCATTTTACTGAGCATGCCGCCTGCGTCGCTTCTCTTGCCTTTTGAGATCCTCTGTTTGCCGCTCCGCAGGAGATATCGGTCTATGTACCAATGGACCTGGTGAGCTGGGGGACCTGACCGCACTCCTCCTGTCCCCCTCTTGCCGATTTGAAAGTAGCGGAGGTGGTTTTAAAGGCGGGAGACTGCCGGAGCTCCTTCACGCCGCTGCCTGCATCCCAGCGCCGGAACCGGAAGTCAAGTTAGTTGTTGTTTGTCTTTCCCCATTACACAATCTATGTATTAAAAAAAAAAAGTTTTTTATGTGTGTTTTTGAAGTGAAAAACCTAAATGGTGCTAAAAATCAGGAGGGACATGTGTAAGCCCACCCCTTATGCCATCTAATGGACAGATAGCGCTAGGAGATGTATACATTTTAGACAAATAAAATCTGTAAACTAGGTATAGTAATACTCAATGTAATAAGCGGGAGTTTTCCGTAACTTTGCCAGGAACAGATAAAAACTGAGGTGAACAAATGCAAACACAATAAAAAAAATTAAAAAAATAAGACAACACCGGCGCTGTCTTTGTGATTTTATGTTTAGTATAAATGTAGTCTGACACTTCACTGCCGGTTAACAGAGGAGGAACTTTGAGGAATGTACCATAAATGGAGGTACGTGAAGATAAGGAATAGATCCTGACGAAGGAGAACACCCTGAAACGTGTTGATGTTTACACTTGTTATGGTGGATAGGCTGGCATCTATGGTTGAGCGAGCCATGAGCGACCGCCCGTTCTCATAGCACTTCACCCACTGAATGAGCAGCCAGTTTTCAGGAAGAAACACTTCCGGCCCAATCATCGACTGCTCTTCCCAGCATGTAAAAGCGCCATAAAAAAGTGTTTATTGTGACTACATATGAGAAAAAGAAGTAATACTGCCCCCTGGTGGTAGCTTTTTGTAGTCTTTTCATATGTAGCCCAAATTAAAAATCTAATGTGCAAATTCAGGATAGACATATAATCATCAATAAGGATCCTGAGGTTACAGGAACTCTTGTGTCATCCAGTGTTCTGGCCGAGATCCCGCCGGCGCATGCGCATTGTAATGACCATTGTGGACAGCAGCAACGATCCATGCAGTGCGCATGTGCCGGCGGGATCTCGGCCAGTACACCGGATGACACAAGAGACTTACAGAGCGGGCCAAGCACCAGGCTATGGAGGGGTTATGTGAGAAGAAGGATGAGCGGCCTGGGCACTTACAGCCCGAACGCCGCCCCTGGGCACTTGCGAGCCCTCATTTATATATGAATAAAACTGCGTTTTTGCCTCAAAACAAGAGGACAAAGGCATCACCTGACTCATGTATAGTTATGCTACAGTGCTATGTAAGCAGTGTATAAAGGCAAACTGTGGTGACAGACTCCCTTTAAAAGATAACTCGTCTAAAATGCACTTTTGGATAGATGTAACTCCAGGATTTTAGATACGGGCACTAAACCTGTACTACTGTGTAGCTTAGCAGTCAAAATATACATAATGCTAGTAATGACCACTGGAGGAGATGTCATGACCAACACTGGATGCCTGTCACGGACGTACCGAGACATACGGACGTCCCGGCGACAGTGAGTGGCAGGAGATCTGTGAGACTGGCAACACGTGGTTTGCTCTGACAGGTTTTCCTTGTGGATCAATAGGCGTCTGTGTTGTTTCTGGTAATGGTCACACCCCTTGTCTCCAGGTGTTGCTAATGTGCTCATTTAACCTTCCTTATTTGTAGTTGCTTCTCCCACAATGCTGTGCGGTTTATAGCTTCTGTGTCTGTGGATAGTTTGTGGTTGGATCTTGGCTGAGTTCCTGGTGCTTCCGTAGCCCCTTTGAAGTTAAGTCTTTCCTTTCCCTTTTGTATTTTGTTTGGGTTTTGTGTGTTGCATTTCCCTATTGTTTGTATTAGGCCTGAGGGAGACTCCTGTTCGTCCTTCCTTTTGGAGGAACAGGTAGTCTTGTCCCTGCCATTAGTATCAGGGTCCTATAGGGCTTGATAGGACTCTAGGTATTCCTGCGTATGAACTCACCTACCTCTGGGGTCTGTTCATACTGGTAGTCAGTCAGGATTTTGGTTAGGGTTTTCACTAGGAGGTGTCCATCTTCCTTCCCTAGTTCTCAGGCCTAATTCCCTGTTCCCCCTTCCCTCCTATGCTCAGTGTGGTGTTTCCTTCCCACACCGATGCGTGACAATACCATTCAATCTTATTTATTGCAACCAGTATATATTGATATCATTTTTTCTTTTCTTTTCTTCTTTTACTCACTTATATAGCACTGACATATTCCACAGCGCTTTACAGACTCTATGCTCACAATCTAAGTTCCCTATTAGCAGGGGAGGGCTGGCAGCCTTAGTCCTGGGGGCAAATCCAGTCAAGTAGCCATTTTAGCCCCCGCCCATTATTAAAAGCCCTCCTACATATAATAGGCCACTCCCAACACACACTGTACAGCTGACGTTCTATAGTTGCGGCCGGGTCCTGCTGCACTGCCTG